>NC_046966.1:22071548-22121548 GCF_009769545.1 Cyclopterus lumpus
TTTATCTGTGGCCAAAACTATCTGGAGTCAGACAGAAGCCACTTCCGTCTCCCTCTCACTTAACATACTGTGTGTGTGTGTGTGTGTGTGTGTGTGTGTGAGTGAGATGTCAGTGCACAGCTTTGGGTCAGACTTTGTCTAATCAGGAGTCGCTGTGTGATAAAGCCGGTGCGTCCTGGCTTAAAGGATAAGGCTGTGCGGCTCATCGAGCAGGCGCCTTGTAACCAACCACAAGGTTGGCGGTTCGATTCCCCGGCTCCTACTGAGTCAAAGTGTCCAAAGACGTGAATATCTTATTCCCCGGTGCCACAGATCTCTATTGTTTCTCCATTTTGTCTTTTTTTATTTAATTTTTTTTTTCAACCTGGGTCCTATTTTTAAAACTCGAAGGGCTCTTGGAAAGCGCGGACCTCTCTGCCAAGTGACTAATGAAGCCAGTATCCGCCCCGTGAATTTATTGGGTTCTTACTTGGCCCCGAGCTACACCCTGGCATCGAGGTTCATGAAAAAATCAGGCCAGTAGTTTATCCGGAATTCCTTTCCAACAAACGGACAAATAAACCGCATTTAAAAAAACACAACTTATTTTGGTGCGGGTGTTTTACTGGCTAGCTAGTCATGCTAATTATGGCTAGCTAGTCATGCTAATTATGGCTAGCTAGTCATGCTAATTATGGCTAGCTAGACATGGTAATTATGGCTAGCTCGTCATGCTAATTCTGCTCTCATCTGTTGTGGAAACGAGTCTCGCTCCTAACCAGCGATTGAACTCCCGCCGCGTTCGCACACTACGAGCGACACAACAACCGGCTACGAGTCCGTTTCCATGGAAACCGGCGAACACGCCAAACCAATAGAACATCGCCAGCCCGGCGACGACAGTGAGTTAAGACTTTTGGCTAAGGCTATTGTTGGTTTTTAGGTATTTTCATGGGAATTTGTTGACGATTTAAAAAAAAAAAAAAAAAAGAAGATAAATATAGAACACACCGGCCAGAAAAACCAAAACGTCTACTGTGGAGTAAATGTGCTGAGTTAGACGCTCTCCGCCCCCCTTTTTTTTTCCTCCACTCCTCTGAGAGGTTTTCCGGGGATACCACAGTCAGCTTTTCCCAGGCAGAGCTGGAGTCGAGCCACCGGCTGACAGGGAGGAAACGGAGAGAGGGAGAGAGTCTGGTGAGAGGAAGAAGAGCGAGGGAGTCGAGGAGAAGTGGAGATTGTGGGAGAGAGAGAGGGGTAAAAAAAAAAAAGGAGAAACCGAAAGCAGGCGCTGTGTTTACCACGCCCAGATAGCGCTCGGTTTGATTTGACATAAACATCAAAAACCTTCTGCAGCACCCGACGAGAACGAGGCCGAGTGTCACGCTGAGGCCGTAAACTGTGTCCTGTTGTCCTCAGCGCCCCGAAAACAAAGGAGAGCGAAGGCTGTATACTGTATGCAGGCGACGCTGAGGCCCCGTAATAAGATGAAAAGAGGCCATAAACACGCGCCATATGGTGGACGATGTGAGTCTCTGATGCCGCGCTTCACGAGTTAAAATGGCCTCGCCCGTATTTACAGTGTGTAACTTTATCTACATGAGTTCACGGAGGAGGGGGGGGGGTCTCTGCGTTTCCCCTTCTATGGTTCTGCTTTCCGAGCTTAACTCTGGGCTGATGTTTCCATGACAACCGGATATGAAAATATCATATGCATTTGGATTTATTACAATATTGGGTCTTCATTTTCATCCAGTTTTTTTTTTTTTTTTGCATCATCAGCATCAGCACAGCGAAGTGCAGCTGGTGAACGAAACCATTCCAGATGGGTCTAAACCAGTATGAAAAAAAACGGCCCAGTAGGTCAAAGTTGAATCAGGAAGTCGTTCTGTAAACCGATGGATATTTACAACAGACGGTTTTAGTTTTTTTTTGTTTTCTCTTCCAGTTTACTTTGACTCACCCAGTGGTTTTGTTTAAAACCAGTATGATTTGATTGACAGCTGCTGATGTTTTACCAGTTCGGACTTCTTTCGGTGATATCTTGTCCCCAGAATTCAGCAAATTAACTCGTTACCGATCGGGATGGCGGCTGCAACGACGACAAGATACGCGTCGTAGTAAACTGGTGTTATCCCATTAAATTATGAATCGGCTATCGTCAACAGATTAATCAAAAAGAGTTTGTTTAGTTACAGCCGGAGACGTTTACTTTCTATATTCGGTTTGAAGTGAAGCGACTGCAGCAATCAGACAGTCATGGCACACCCAGTCTCACACACACACACACACGCACACAAAAAAACATATACCTGTGGCCACACACACACACACTCTCTCACAGTGTGAGCTTATTCAGGTCTTTGCTGTAATAAAGCCCCTAATCTGCCCATACACACCATGAATGGAGACATTCCTCTAGCCTTACTCAATCACACACACACACACACAAACCCAGACACACACACACACACAGTTTTACAAGTTAGTGATCTGCATTACAAGGGACTAAAACTCACCCGTGGCCTCATAAAGTTAATTAATTTTGATATTCACTCTGATGCCTCCACTTCATTAAGGTTTCATTTCTGCTGATGGCAGTTAAAGCATCTGTTGGAAATGATGTGTGTGTGTGTGTGTGTGTGTGTGTCTGTGTCTCTCGTCTGTGTTTGCGTATCCCTTCATCTCTGGGAATTCCCCTCTCTCTGCTTTTCCCTCCGACCAGCCCCCTCCTCCTGGACCAATCGGAGTCCCTCGGCTTTGTGTTTCCTATTGCTGTGACACTGTAGGTCAGCGACGAGAGGTCACGGGGTCACATCTCACCCGCGCACCGGGGTCGTGTTTTCCTGGCTGTTGCGCGGCATGCCAGGGACCGACAGAGATGGGTTTTCTGTGTGTGTGTGTGTGCGTGTGTGTGTGTTGCTAAAAAGATTTTGTAACTGGGTTCTGTCTGACTTGCTAATCCCTCCCTCCCCCATGTCTCTCCCCACTGTTTTCACACACACAGCTGTTTCCTGTTGAGTGTGTGTGTGTGTTTAATAGAGAGGTTTTAACTCTCGTCAGAAATCGGTATGAAGAAGAATTCAAACGTTTTAGAACGTTTACCACAGAAGAACATCGTGTGCGCCGCCGCTTGTTTCAGGCGCCCACTCGTTCCCATTAATGAAAATCAATTAGCAGCCTCGTAATCCATTAGAGGGGAAGATCAGACGGATGTGAAACCACATCGCCGCTCGACAACGGAGACTTTGTGTTCACTGTGACGCGATTTTTAAACGTGTCGAGTTTCTAGAATCCGCTAATTGATTTTTCAGCAAAAAACGGCTGCCGGGAAAAATCTCAAATTGTACAACGTGCGTTTAAAAAATGAAATGAAAAAATCGAATTTATGAATGATTAGGTACTCTGGTGTTGTTGTTGTTGTTGTTGTTGTTGTGAACATGTTTAAGGACAGATATTAGAACAGTCTCCATCCCGTCCTGGAAGTAAAGTTATCGTATATATCTGTTTTTTATGCAAGAAGCAACTACAGATGACTATAACTAAGTAAAAGAATAACATTCAAAACTTTTTTACTTCTGGGTTGTTGAAATAATTTTTTTACATAGTGAGTCTTTGTAGGTTTTCATTAATCTTAAAGCTGCATTCATTGTTTTTTGGGATACTAATATTGCCACGCTTTAAAGTTGTTATCGCAAATGTGCTGAGTCGTGTCTATGATACATATTTTTTGCCTATAACAGGGTTATGGGAGCTTTTAAATAATAATAATAATAATAAACAAGTGCTGCTGCTGGAACGGAGAACAAAATGACAGTAATCTCTGTAGATCTGAAAAGAATTAGAGTCAGCAGGCAGGTTTGTAACTATTGATTAGCGCGCTCCATTGTCGGATTACAAGACTTCGTAGAATAACAAGCACACTTTTTTTTTCTTTTTTTTTTTGTGATTACGAGACACGAATAAAAACTCCGGGTCACGTAAAACACAGAGACCCGCTATGCCGCTCGAATCCCTTCTTTAGTTGGCGACACTGTGCCGCGAGCTTTTAAAATGATAACGAGGCTGATGTGATTACGGTCGGTGACGTCGGGTACAAGCACGCTGTCCTTTGTAGCCGACTGGGACGAAGCCATCGATTGATGTGTTATTAAATCAATAAACTCACAGTACGACTGCTTCCATGAAATGTGAAATCAAATGAAGACGAAATACAATAAATCAAATGGTTTAATATTCGGTTTAAGGGGTTTAATTTGGGGTTTTAGTCGGGTTGATGACGAGGGTCCTGTTCACATTTAACTCGCACTTCCTGTCTCCCTTTACTCGACGTCGATTGGTTGAGAGGCCGGCCAGCACTTCCTGTAATTAGTCAGACCCGTTTTCATTTTGCCTTCTGTAATGGATGTTCTCTTCTTCCCGTCCGCAGAGCGAGTCGGTCAAATACTTCCTGGATAACTTGGACCGTATCGGCCAACCGGTGAGTCGCGCTGGCTCGTCACTTTGATTCTTCTTCTTCTTCTTCTTCTTCTTCTTCTCCTCCTCCTCCTCCCCCTCTTCTGACGTTTCCGTCCCCTCTCCTCCCCAGAACTTCATCCCGAGCAAGCAGGACATCCTGTTCGCCAGGAAGGCGACGAAAGGCATCGTCGAGCACGACTTCGTCATCAAGAAGATCCCGTTCAAGATGGTGGACGTGGGGGGCCAGCGGTCCCAGAGGCAGAAGTGGTTCCAGTGTTTCGACGGCATCACGTCGATACTCTTCATGGTTTCGTCGTCGGAGTACGATCAGGTAACCGCCGTTTGTCCCGTCGCGTAACGCCGATGTCTGTTTTCTTTTTTTAATGAAGTTAAGTCTCTTTTTCGAACAGGAAGCGTCGGAGAGACAACATTGACACAGAGCTCTCTTTGTGGTCGGCTGAGGGGACCCGATTGTTCCCTCGGTCGTGGCTCCGGTTCACATCAACGGTCATATGATGACGACTGAATCCTTAATTGGTGCTCGGATAAAAAAAAAAAACTGGATTAAAAAAAAACAAGGGATAATTGTGTGTGTGTGTGTGTTTGTTTCCAGGTCTTGATGGAGGACCGGAGGACAAACCGTTTGGTGGAGAGCATGAACATCTTCGAGACGATCGTCAACAACAAGCTCTTCCTCAACGTGTCCATCATCCTCTTCCTCAACAAAACCGACCTGCTGGTGGAGAAGATCCGCACGGTGGACATCCGCAAGAACTTCCCAGAGTTCAGAGGAGACCCCCGCAGGCTAGAGGACGTACAGGTAAACACACACACACACACACACACACACACAGGAAAGTAAGAGGTTTTTTTTATTTTTTTTTTATGTCACCGCTGCTTCTTCTTTTCTTCCCACGGTTTACGATCCGGCTACAAACGCACACATGTACATTACGGAAATGAGCGCGCGCACACACACTTTACACACACACACACACACACTTTACACACACACACACACACACACACACACTTTACACACAAACACAAGCCTCTCATTCATCAGTGTGTTTGCATGCACTCCAGAAAATCCCACTAATCCAAACAAAGGCAGCAAGTGTGCGTTCCAGTTGCTCAACCGCAAAAAAAAAAAAAAAAAAAAAAAGTAAAAAATACAAATCGGTTAAAAAGCATAAAACCACGGAGGTTCACTCTCATACGCACTCGGTCTCGGCGATATTTTGGAAAATCAGCTCCTCTGATGAGACGAAAAGGGAAGGGGGCGGAGTCAAGATGCAGCGACGTGTCACTGTAGATAAATGAGCGCACGTCGTTCCATTGCTTGGGATTCACTCGTTATTGATTTTAAAATGTAGCAGTAACACAATACAAGGCCTCCTACAAGATTATATTTTACTTTATTCATCCCCAGGGGGAAATTACTTGAAGCAGTAGCAAAAAAAATATTTTACAATAAAATAAAATGGTACTACTACAATAGTAGTGGAGTGTGTGTCTGTGAGGGGTCGAAGGCGTGCGAAACTCTACTCGGTTATCGTCATTTATTTGGATGAAAGTAGTGTGTGTATATGTGGATGTACACCGTTAACCCCCGGGTTACTGACGCGTCTCCTGCTCCGCTCCCCGCAGGCCTTCCTGGTGCAGTCGTTCAGCCGCAAGAGGAGGAACCGGGGGAAGCCGCTCTTCCACCACTTCACCACGGCGGTGGACACGGAGAACATCCGCTTCGTCTTTCACGCCGTCAAGGACACCATCCTGCAGGAAAACCTCAAGGATATTATGCTGCAGTGACCCTCTGGGTCGACGTAAAACTGTGAAACCCGGCCGTTGGATCCGGAGGGCCCAGAGGACGCAGCAGCCTGCGAGCGCATATTAACACTGACCTGTGGGCAGTGGGGGGGGGGGGGGGTTTAACTGAACTCTGAGCCCCGTGGAGCCCTGAAGGGACTCTGGGCCCGGTGGAAACTGTGAGGGTCGTAGAATATGACATGTATGAATGTGTGTGTGTGTGTGTGTGTGTGTGTGTGCGCTGGAAAAGACAGTCTGTGCCTTTCATATACAGGTTAGAAAAGGTTTTTAAAGAAAAATAAGAGAAAAATAGAGAAAAGCACCAACTACATGACATGAGCACTGAAAGTGTGTTTTTTTTCCTTTTTTTCCCCTAAGATGTATATATGTATGTATATATATATAAAAATAGATATGACTATTGACAACCCTGTCACTAAACAAATACAAGTCAGGCTGCCGGGGTGAGATGAGAGACGCCGTGTGAGGCAGGAAGGATTCAGGAAGGTTAGGAGCTAGTCCTAGTGTGCATGTGACCCAGGAGAGGGGTGAGGGTTTGGGTCATATGCTGCGTTATGCGATAAGGTTGCACAAGGGAACTTTAACGGAGGAAAAACCAAAAGAAAAGATGAGTCTCTCTCTCTCTCTCCTCTATTTCTCTCTCCGGCCCTGCTCGTGTTTATGACTCCCGTCATCACACGAGAGATGAACAGCTGCAGATAAGCGGCCTCATCCCACAACTCTCCTCCCCGCGGCACAATAGACGGACTGTTCGTCTCCAGCAGGAAACGGGAGACGGGTCAAATTAGAGACTCTCTCAGAAACACACACAGCTCCGGGGTCCTGTTTGAATTATTATGGTCCATATATGCCTTTCTTCTATTCCCCCGTACCGCAGTAGCCTCGACTGAACTCGAGGTGTGTGAGAAGTATCCCTCTTATGCTTTTCGGTATGCCGATAGTGGTTTTTTGTTTGTTCTCCAAAACGTGAGGGGAAGAGCGGAGAATGACAGGGTTGAACCGTAAATGACCTACTTACCATGTTGCCTGGCGGCCATTTTGGACTTCTGTAGCAGTCGGAATCGGCTTTATTGGCCAATTTGACTCCGGTTTCACGTACGCTCTCGTCGTACATGCATATTTAAATTACAAGTGACGGGATGAATATAAAGACAACAATCGCAACATTCCTGAGCTGGCGCAGGAAGTACAACCTCTGCTGGGCCTTTATCCGGATGGTGTTGATGTCGGAGGCCCACTGCAGGTTCCTAGGAGATTGTGGATCCAAGAATCCTGAAGGTCTCCACCGCAGACACAGTGCTGTGTGGTATGGTGAGGGGGTGGGGTAGTGTTGGGGGGGGGGGGGGCTACTCCTGAAGTCCGCTGTCATCTCCACAGTTTTTGGGCTTCTTCAGCTCCAGGTTGTTCTGACCACACCAGAGGACCAGCTGTTCAGACTCGGCACCGGTCCTGATGAGGCCGAGGACCGTTGTGTCGTCTTTTAATTTCATCATCTTTTAAACTGGTCAAAAAGCACAGTTTGTCATATAACTACTTTTTACTTGTACCCACCTGGACCATCGGCAACATTAACAAGCTGCTTCTTTTATTAATGAATCTATAATTCAACAATATGGGTGGCAATTCGTATTCCTCATGCACATAGTACGCTATCACGTTTCACTTGTAATTTAAATAGAGATAGACGGCCTCCCTTTTACCGAAGTAAAGGATCTGAATATTACCTCCTGGCTAAAACAACAACAACAACAACCCAAAAGGTAAACTAGAGAGTGCACAAGTGAGAACTACATGTTCTTCTCTCCAGTTGAACTGCACTCGCCACAAACGAAGGCTTTGTGGCTGATGACTCTGGTCAGCTGGTCAGCTGGAAGACAACTGAGAAGATTAGCCCAAAACGAGTCAAACGCGCCAGACTGAACTGTAACCGCTTATGCAGATGATACACAATCGGTTAATGTCCTGCACCGAGTCTGGTGTTTTCTATACGCCTTCGAGTCAAGATTCAAGATTTTTATTTGCCATTTGTGCACTGGACCACAGTCCAGACACACACACCAGCTAGTTGTTCCCCCACAGGCCTTCAGAACTTTGGGAGGGACTCCCATCGGGTCCCACAGCCTTGTGGGGGTTCACCTTTTGAGGGTTTGTCTGTGTTCAGCCTGTCGAACCTGGCATAGAAGGCGTTGAGGCTGTCTGGAAGGGTGGCGTCTCGGGGCTCTGGTTGTTGTGGTTCTCCTGTAGTCTGTGACGGACTTGGTTCCCTGCCACATCACTGCGTGTGTCGTGGTCCAGGTCGTAGCTCTCAAGTTTTTGGGAGTGAGCCCTTTTCTGCAGCTCGTAGCGGGCTCTCTTGTGCTCCACTTGATCTCCTGACTCGAAGGCCTCCCGCCGTGTCCTGATGTTCTCTTTCATTTCCCTGTTAAAACCAGGGTTGTTGGTTGGGGAACATGCACACAGTCCTGGGGGAGTGCACACATGGACGTGCACCAGCTGATGTAGTCACTCACAGTCTCTGTGTATTCGTGGGTGTCATGAGTGGCCTTTTTTTTTAAAAGTGCTTCCAGTCTGTGGCCTCTAAGCAGTCCTGCAGGCCAGCCTGTGCACCATCAGTCCAGGTGTTAACGGTTCTGACTGACTGGTTTTGTCTTGAGCCTTTTGTTATAGACTGGTTTGAGCCGGATCGCCATGTGGTCAGACTTTCCAAAATGGGGTTTTGGTTCAGCTGAGAAGGCGGTTTTTTTTTAATGTTGCTGTAGCACTGATCCAGTGTTTTATTTCCTCTGGTGGGGAAGGTCACAAACTGACACAGTTTAGGCATGTTTTTCCGGAGATTGCAGTGGTTAAAATCTCCCAGAATAATAACAGCAGCGTCAGGATATGTGTTTTCATGCTGACTGATCATGTCATGTAGCTCCCTCAGTGCAGCCTCCTCCATAGTTACCATAGAAACTCAATTTTGTTTATTTGTTTGTCTGTTTAGGTCTGCTGCAACAGCTACTTGATTACCGTAATCAATAAGTCAGAGGGCAACATTTTTAAATAATCAATTGATTGTCATTTACCAAGTCCTGGTCCTGTGTTATACCATTGTGAGGTGAATATGTCATTTCAAGACATTAGCTGTAGGAAATGTTGCTATGTTCTGATGTTTTAAAGCTGTTTTAGTGAATATTTTCATATTAACAATGAAAAAAAATGTGAATGGGGTCGAAGCCACAGGGAATTATCGCTTGACTCTGTAGTTCCCCTCGGCTTTAAAGAGCGGTTTAGCGTCTTTCTGCTTTTATTTTAACGGTTAGCCGTTAGCAGCTAGCTGGTGAGCACAGTTAGCCGTTAGCAGCTAGCTGCTAAAGAACGCGACACTTCCCTCAGGAGACCAAACCGGAGCTAAAAGGGGAGTAAATATTGGTAATACTTCACAAGGGGGGGGGACCAGAAACACGGCTATAACTGTCCTCTGAAACACTCTTCATGTCAACTTTGTCTCCAGCGGCTCGTTGAACGCACGCCACAAAGAATTCAAGTATTTAAAAAAAAAAAAAAAAGAAGGTGTACCTAATAAAGTGGCCACAGAGAAAGCACGAACGTAACCACTAGTCCGCAGTCCCCATTTCACCAGCCACAGTCAGCTTTGTAATGTATAGCGTAAAAGAAAAGAAAAAAGCACTGTTGCTATGGTTACTTGGCGTTTTTGGTGGTTTTAAAAATGTTGACCAGAACTCTTTCTCAGATGCCCCGTTATGTGATTTTTGAAAAAAAAAATTAATGGATACCTGCCAGCCAGCCAAGAAAGAAACATGCATCTTCAAAACCCTTTCCAACCCACACAATCCTTCCAACCGGTTTACATAATTCACTCTTGCATGACTTGGTACGCAGCGGTAGGACACAGCTGGGCTGCTCCTCCCACCCGGAGTACTGAGGCCCAAATGGGCCTGGAGGGGAATGAGGCGGATCATGAGCACTTCCACACGCCTTATTATTATTATTATTATTATACTGTATTAAAGTGTCATTTTGTATGTGTTTTGCATAGCGACTTTAAGGCCCCCTTTTCTGTGCATGTTCATCCATATTGTATATAGAATACTGTAAGTATTTGACTGACACTGTGTGTAATGTGGCGACCCGACGACACAAACGCCACTCTGTCTAACAGTCTCACTGTAACTGTAACGTGTTGTCGTTAACTAACCTACCTTTTACCACTCACGCAAGTTGTTGTTGTTGTTGTTGTTTTTTGTTGTTGTAAGCGTCGTCATTGCACTGGATGCGGATCCGAGAGAAAAACAACCAGGAAGGAAAATGTCTGAGGAACGAAAACAAAGGCGAGCGGAACGAGAGGAGGGAGCTCTTCTGCTTTTTGTTGTTGTTTTTGTTTGTTTGTTTTGTTTTCAGTTTCCCAGTGCCTTGGCTTTTGTGCTCTGTGGTGAAATACACTGCCGTTTGCTGACATGCCGTTTCTCTTATTTCCTTCTGCGTGTGTTTTGAGTGTGTCGAGGCGAAGGGTCAGGACGAAAGATTAGAGGAGCGGAGGGAGAAGGCAGAGGATTAATAACAACAACAACAACAACAAAGGTTTTGAGTTTACGAAGGAGAGGAGAAATAAATCCATGTACTTTTTTTTAAATTTTTTTATTGAACATGAGAAGCCCGTTTGCAACGCCAGAAAGCTGAGCGTCGATACACACTGATGTAAACTGATAGGCTTTCATGCCACATCATGCAATATGATCATCGGCCATCAACAACAACAACAATAATAAAACTGAAGTCTGGCAATATCTCTGTTACCCGGCAGAGTCTGACCTTTTGCTTTGGCTTTTAATCAGAGGAGCTCTGATACATAACAGACCGCATGTCGAGAGAGGGAGAGGGGGAGAGGGAAGGAAGGAGAGAGAGAGAGAGAGAGCCCAGAAACGACTCCACCAGAGCGTCGGTCGTTGTTTTACAAGCCGGTGGTCCGCGTGGATTCGCTTACACAGGAAGCAAAGTCCAATGTCATTCGATGGTCTATGAATGGGGGGGTGGGGGGGACACGGACTGGGGGAGGGATGGACAAAGGGAGGAAGAGGGAATACAAGAAGAAAAAAAAGAAAGGATAGAGGGAGGGGAGGAGGTAGAGAGGTCATGTTTCCTCTGTTGAGCCCACTTCCTGTCCTGAGCCCAAAATGGAGAGACCGTAAGAACGACATCCCTCCGCCTGTTTCAGTCTCCACACACACACACACACACACACACACACACACACACACACACACACACACACCAGCCTCCCGCGGTATCAGAGAAAGGAGATGAGAGGGAAAAAGCAGGGAGCAGAAAAATATGTCCCCAGTGGTCTCTGAAACATGAGGAAGCCTTCGTTTATAGAGGCAGAGACCCGGGACATTGTGTCCTCAAGTTGCACCGCGTGTGTGTGTGTGTGTTTAATTAAATATACGGTCATTAACAAAACAGGATAGTTTAATTCAATGTGCTTTCCAAGTTTATTTATAGAGCACAATTCGTACACAAGGCAATTCAAAGTGCTTTACAGCTGCTTAAAATTACAAAAAGGCAAATAAAATCATTCCATAAAAACATCAAAATAATCATTAATTAATTATATAAAAAGCGAAGAGTGCAGATAAAATTAAATATTGTTTCCGTGTGGAATAAATCAACGTCTTTTTGGATTTAAAAGCTATAAAAGACAGTGGAGGGACACATGGTTACCCCATAGCAACCATCCAGCACCCAATCAACCAATCAGAATACACCAGCAATCACGAAGCGACCACCTGAAACACTGTAGCAACTTCCCTTTGAACACACAACACCCCGAAGACAATGTGAATCTAACTGACAGTTATACCCCTCAAAGAAAATGCATTAACTTCTTATCAACACAACCACCCCATAAATCACCATAGCAACCACCACAAACCACCTTGTGCATCGTTGCCAGGACCACCCGGGGCAAAAAAAACTGCGTTTGAACACAATAACCGCTTTTACGGTTTTTTTTTAACTATTACGCAAGGCCTCGCCGTAACACTTAGTCAGCAAGCACACACACACACGTCTAGATGTGCAAGCACACGCACACACGCTTAGATGTGCAAGCACACGCACACACGCTTACATGTGCAAGCACACACACACACACGCTTAGATGTGCAAGCACACACACACACGCTTACATGTGCAAGCACACGCACATCTAGATGTGCAAGCACACGCACACGTCTAGATGTGCAAGCACACACACACATGCTTAGATGTGCAAGCACACGCACACACGCTTAGATGTGCAAGCACACACGCTTAGATGTGGCCTTTCTGCACGTGCACTCTGTATGAATGGTACAATAGAGGGTTATTATACAGCATATTAGAGCTGTAATTGAAATCAGAAATGCATGTTAGTATACGAAAGCTTGAGTGCCACCACACTGTACCGAGTGTGTGTGTGTGTGTGTGTGTGTGTGTGTGTGTGTGTGTGTGTGTGTGTGTGTGTGTGTGTGTGTGTGTGTGTGTGTGTGTGTGTGTGTGCGTGTGTGTGTGTGTGTGTGAGAGGGGTCTGAGTGTGTACCCTCCTGCATGTGTGTGTGAATCGGGTCTCATGACTCTGGTTAAGCTGATGTTTCCCTGAGGCGGTTTTGATTGGATCTACGTCTGAACTCTGATATTTAATAATGAGGCATGTACTCCCTCGGTTTCTGCCCCTGACTCTCACACACTCACACACACACACACACACACACACACACACACACACACACTGAATCCTACAGTGAAGTATAAACAACTAGGCTCATTAGCCGGTGATTTGATGACACGTCTCTGGGCCGCAGGGCCGTCCCGTCATCCCAGCGCTCCTGTTTTACTTCACACTGACAGCTCGGTGATGGCTGCCATCTAATCGGCTCTGCAGGATGTGTTTTCTCTTCTGCTGCAGAGCCTCCGGGGCAGATTGGTTCTTAATGAGCGCAGCAGATAGATGACGAGAAACACAACTACGCATGCATACGCACATAATCGTAAAAACTTTTCACGTTGTGCCTCTCACAGCAATTAAATTGAACTTATGTAAACGATTAATTAAATGGTTAAACCCACTGGTTGTGCATCTTCCCCCTTTCACTCGTTCTCGCTTTGCTAGAAAGGCGCATGTCTCCCTCTGCTGGTGGAACACGAGTAATGCATTGTGACATTTAAGTCTACAGCGACGCTGTCAAACTTTTATCTTGCGAACAAAACACAAAAAAGTATTACAATTAATTGTTTGGCAATTATAAAATATATATAAATATTTTAGATATATTTTAACATTTTAGTCGACAGCGATGCTGTCAAACTCGTCTTTTATCTTGCGACAAATAATAAAATTAATTGTTTTATTATAAAATATAATAACAATATATAATAGTTCATATATATTTTAACATTATTATCGTCTTTTATCTTGGGACAAAAAAAAAGTATTAAAATTCAATGTTTGGCAATTATAAAATATATATAAATATTTTAGATATATTTTAACATTTTAGTCGACAGCGATGCTGTAAAACTAAAAAAAAAAAAAAAAAGTAAGTAATAAAATTAATTGTTTGGCAATTATAAAATATAATGATAATAATAATATATAATATAAAAAATAAATGTATTTGAGTGCATTAGTTTTGGAGGAAGAAACTCCTGCAGATTGAACACTTTAGGTTGATTTTGAGTGTCACAGTCTACGTCTTCAACATTAATTAGTGTGTTTTGAGTGAATGTAGACATGATTCTTCAACATTAATTAGTGTGGTTTTGAGTGAATGTAGACATGATTCTACGTCTTCAACATTAATTAGTGTGGTTTGAGTGAATGTAGACATGACTCCAGCTGTTGAAGTCATTGACATCTGGCTGGCAGGAGGGAAAGTAAGCTCAGATTGTGTTAAAGCCGTTTTACGGAGTAGAGAATGTCAAGTCTCACGTAGCGTAATTAATGTCTGCATCATTTACTAATGCATCATTTACTTTAATCCTGTAGCGGCTCGAGACTCCTGAATATTCTCCGTTTTTTTTTTTAATGCATCTTTCTCAGCTGGAGGTGATAAATGTTATCCTTCTCATGTTCTGACAATCTCCATGATTTTATATATTTATGGTCATTTTACGTCATAAAAATGTAATCTAATATTGTACTTTTTAAAAGCCAGGCCGCCATTCTAAATAAGAATTGGTCCTTAATGATTCGTCTGATTTAAATGAGAAAAAAATATTTAAATTATTATTATATAAATGAATAAGTAGAGAAGAAGTTAATTCTTTCTTTTCTCTTTAATATCAAATATTTATGACTAAATAAACAATAATCATATTGAACCTTTTTTTTTTTAGGGGGAATGCGATTAGTGATTATTTATTCATATTTAATCTGTTTAATC
This sequence comes from Cyclopterus lumpus, assembly GCF_009769545.1. NCBI lineage: Eukaryota > Metazoa > Chordata > Actinopteri > Perciformes > Cyclopteridae > Cyclopterus > Cyclopterus lumpus. Next base: position 22,086,239 of record NC_046966.1, read on the forward strand.
ATATATGTTTAAAACAACCCCCACAACTGTCATCATATGTGATGCACATGTTTCTAATTTTTGTGAGATGATCTAACGTCATGTGTTCATGTGTCCCTCGAGGTCAGAAGCTGCTTGAGAATATTGTCCGTGTCTATAAAATAAGCATTTTAAAAGTTTTACTTTCATGTCTCATACATTGTCACACGATGTGTGGAAACTGGGAAGAGTTCACAAACCAATCACGAGACTCGATCCATTCATTCCTTGGCACACCCAAAGCGTCAGTTTAATTCACTCATTCACAACAACAACAAAAGTACAAAAGTTTGGATTCTTCTTCATCATCATCATCATCATCATCATCATTCATTCAGACCAATGAGAAGCCTCCAGTCGTTACAGGGAGGTGACACATCCATTAGTGTCTTTTCGAGAGGCGCAAAAGCTCAAGCCATGCCAACGTTCAGGAGTGATACGATACAAATATCTACAATCATTTAAAGTTAAAAAGAGACTGGCAAATGATGTAGTCCCCCATTGTTGCACAAATCCGGGATCAATCTGATTTCACCAGAATTTAGGTTATTATTCCGCAATATTCTCCCGTCAATCAAATCAGAGGGAATTGGCCGCGAGTGAATGTCGTTTTTTTTCTAATTAATTTGATCATAAAACAAATTGCCTTTTCCTTTTGGTTTAGTGTAATATTAAATAATATTATCTAAGTCCCAGACACACTTTTTTTAAAAATGAAATTGTTGCATGTCTTTTCTCCTCTTGTTTTTCTCGATCGATTAGCCAGTAAAAAAAAAAAAAATCAGTGTGTCCATTTCTGGAGGTTTATTAGCAGAAATGGAATATAATAGTCATAACTATGTTAACATTCGTGTATAAATCGTATAAAAATAAAATAATAATAATAATAATATATAATAATAATAATAATAATACATTTTTTTATATCATATAAAGCGTCTTTGAGTGTCTAGAAAAGCCCTATAGAAATTCGAATTATTATTATTATTATTATTATAATCACCTCAAACTATTGTTGGCTTAGATTGAGCTCTACTTAGGAACCAGGTCCTCTACACGGAGTTCGCCGTGTTTCTACAGTGGTTGACGAACTATTGCATTTTTTTCAAAAGGAAAGTTCTGATGGAGTTGCGCATTAAGATGTAGTTTAAAAACAGTTTTTTTATTAATATAAATAATGTGTGCAGCTTTAGCGGAGGTGTGCTTTTCTAATTTATTTGTTTAAAAAACGTTTCCCGATCTACAGCTGCAGAAAAAATTGAAATGGATCTATAAAAAAAAAAAAAACTCTATAAAAACTTTTCTTCACTGCACTGCAGGTGCGGGCTTTACAAAAGCAATAGAGGGGCACCGTTTCTGTTGCTCACAACAACAACAAAAAACTACTTCAGTGTGTGTACAGAGTATATGATGTGCTGGGGGGGGGGGGGGGTCAAGTCATTTGGCGCTGGGGGGGTAGATAGTAGGGGTGAAACAGTCTCTCGTGGGAGCAGAAGTGCAGCGCGGCGTGCGTGTGCATCAGTAACCGTGGAAACCGCGAGGTGAAGTAGTCGACGAAGCCCTCGGGCAGCTCGCCGAGTGTCTCCTGCACCTCCGGTGGCAACTCGTGGTAGTGGTGCTTCTGCAACGCGACAAACACATACAAGGTGTCAAAGTGGGGGCTTCATTGTTTCATTGTTCCATTGTTTCAGTGTTTCATTGTTTCAGTGAGCGTGGCTGACCTTATTCCTCATGGCTCGCAGCAGATCCCGGACCGAGTTTCCTTTATATGTCCTGAAGCGCCTCAAGTCTGCAATGCATACACAGGAGGGGGGGGGGGGGGGGGGGGCTTCGTCATCCTGCGCAGGTGCAAAGAGTGCAGTGATGCGATTATGATGCGCGGCGTACCTGTCTGCAGAGGCACAGAGATGTGCATCCTCCAGTTGGTCCGAACCACTGCTCTGCCCGCGGCCTCCAGTTTGACCACGATGGGACCGTCTGCTGGTTCCTTCTCTATGCGGTCGCTCACGTCCTGCGTACACACACACACACACACACACACACAGTGAACCTGTGCCTACATGCATGTGGATGCTCCTTCAACTTGCCCATATCAAATACATTTCACAGATCTAACACACCTGGAAAAAGAGCAGCTGCTTCTCGGGGCTCCAGAAGAACGGGTGTTTGAGCGCCCGGGCGGTGCAGGGCCGCGCCGCCGCCTCGCCACTGATCATCCGCTCGATCAGATCCTGTGCGATGACGTCGTCTGATTAGACGGAGAAAACGGTTTTCGTGTCATTGTAAAATCAGCAGATTTTTGGGGATTATTATCATTATGTCTGAAAATTGCATGTAAACATTTTTTTTTTTTTTAAACTTAATGCACGAACACCGCTCTCACCGTGCCTATCCTCCATAAAATGTGAGAGTGAATATTCCCCTGACAGGATGTTGACCTGCCGTCTTAACGAATCACCGAAGGGGTGCTGCCCCCTGCTGACCACGTAGTAGAACACGCAGCCGGCCGAGAAGACGTCCACCGCTGCCGTCTGTGCAGAGCGGAGGAGAAAATAAATACAGCGCGTCATTAAAAATACAAACTAAATACAATACCAAAGTATGTCTCGTTCAAATTGTCATCGCAACTTGATAAAAAACACCTCAAGCTACACATGAGCCTTGTTTAATCGTCTATTCATGTGTTCTCAATGTGTAATGTGTGTGCGCGTGTTACCGGTTTGTTGCCGGGTGTATCCCGCAGTACTTCGGGCGCTATCCAGCCTTCGGTTCCTGGGATTCCCGACCGCAAAGAGAAGCTGCTCCGACCGTCCGGGATCTTCTTACAGAGACCAAAGTCAGAGATGAGAGCTCGGACCCGACCCAGAGCGCTGGGACCAGAGAGGAGGATGTTCCTGGGCTTCAGGTCCCGATGGACTGAAAGGGGAGAGACGAAGAAGAAGAAGAAACGGAGATGAGAAAGAGAAAAACTATGTGTGTAGTCTATGTGTGTGTCTGTGAGTGTGTGTGTGTGTGTGTGTGTGTCTCAGACCTATGTTGAGTGAGTGGAGGTGTGAGAGGCCACACATGGTCTGTCCCAGCAGAGTTATAGGATTCAGCTCAGGAAAGCAAGACGGATCCTCCACGTACTGCAGAGACCAGAGACACACAAAACACATTATTGTTATTAAAACACACACACACACACACACACACAGGTGTTTTTAGTTAGTCTGACTGGTTATAGACTTCTGCTAAAGTCAACCCCCCCAAAAAAAAATTAAAAAATAATATATATATATATATATATATATATATATAACACTGAAACTCGTCAATCACTCGCAGTCCGTACACACCCACACAGGTGTTATCTGCCAGATTAACTGCTGTTCAGAGCCTTTAACGGGTGTTTTAAAAAGACCTCCAGTGGCTCGATGCTAACGACAAACCCCTCGATGCTAACGACAAACCCCTCGATGCTAACGACAGGAAGTGGACCGGCGAGGCCTGACCTGTTGCAGCGTGGCGGCGCACAGCTCGATGGCGATGTACGTGAAGAGGCGGTCTCTCTCCGTGCAGAAGTACCGGATGACGTTCGGGTGGGTGTCCGACTCTCGGAGGAGCTGCACCTCCCGCTCCGCCACCTCCAAACACTTGGGCAGTATTCGCTTCACCGCCACGTGGCGTCCATCAAAATTACCCCTGAAGTCCCCCCAAAAAAACAGAGGGGGCCGTGATATTATGCATAATATATATATATGTAAAAAGAAATGAAGTTATGCAAAGATTACAGTATTTAACACACTCTTTGCGGGAATTATGCTGTTCCAAGCGGGGATTATTAGAAATACATATACTTATAGAAAACAGTTTCTCTGATGGTGTGTTCACTGATAATACAACTTGCAAGATTCAACATTCAGCTGCCAGCAAACTAAAAGTAACCAAATAAAACAACAAACTAATTAAAATACCGTACCTGAAGACAAAGGTTCCCGCGGTGCCGTGTCCGAGCACCTCGGACGGCGTGAAGGAGATTTTACCCACCTGCACCTCCTCGCTGCCTCCTTCTGAGAGACCTCGGGAAGGAAAGAACGAAGCAGCAAGATATTCATTTCATCTGAGTGCCAAGGGACAAAAAGGGAAATCAAACTATTTTTGATGTGGAAATGTTACCTGCTGGGGGTTTGTTTCCATTTGTAACCACATCTGAGGTGCCGCTGCTGTGAGCGCGAGGACTGGGCGGAGGGTCGGCCGACGCAGGCGGAGAGTCTGGATGCAGAAGAGCGACGATTGTTTAAGATGTCGAAGGCTTTGAGAGAACACCTGCTGCTTCAACGCTAATCAGTTTCATTTTTAATAATCCTCCATTCCTCGAGCGTTTAACGACGGCGGTCGTTAAAACACATGGGAGCAAAAGCATAACGGGGAAGCGACTCACCACTGGAGAGGGTCGCGTCTGAAGAAGCCGAGGTCGCCGCCGGCTGCATGTTGGTTTGCATGCGCTGGAGACGAGACTCGAACGCCTCCTCCAGCTGCCTTTGAGCCTTCAGCTGATGAGCTGCACGCTGGGAGACACACGTCACATGACATGAGAAGACGCAGTACGAGAGGTCATAATTGAACGGGAGCTCCTCTTTGAGGGAGATTTGTAAGATTATGAAACTCTCCTTTGGTGGCACCGTAAAATAAAAACCCAGCGACGACCATTCGGTTGACCCGAAAGGTTGTGAGAGAAAAGTCTTCTTTTTTTTTTAAAAAGGGCTGGAAACAGAACGTTGTTGCCCCATAAGCATTATTTTAGTAACACAAAAGCATGAAAAAAAGTCTTCATATGAAAACACAGAGTGCCGAGTTTCATAGATTAAACATCTGTGCACAGGAGCGTAGCACTTTTGAAAAGGTTTTGTATCATATGTGCATATTTTGTCGTGTTTCCGCCACAGAATCAACGTGATCGGGGGAATATTGTTAAACCATTTGCAGGACTGTCTATTTATGGATCGTTATGCATGTGCGTCCTCGTTGGCGTGCACAAAACAAACAAAACAGGCATCCACTCGTAGAAAAACAAGAACTCCGCAGCATACCTCTGTTCTCCTGCATCACTTATTGCTTGATATCGGTGCAGTTTGCCCCCATTTGTTTATATCTTTGAGGTACAAAATAACGTAATCTTAAACTGCATCTTAAACACATGTTTAAATGTGGCTGTGTGAATGCTATGTGGCATACATTTTGCAAAGGGCGGGCGTTTTGTCTTTAATTTTGGAAGTTCAACCTCAGCTGTTATTTTCATTTAAAAAGGTTAAATGGGCTGAAAGATTAATGAATATTCTGAAGTTGCTTTAAAAAAATATGAAAAGTGAAAGTGGAAAAAACGTTATCAATATATCATTTAAGGACAGGTTTTTTTGTTGACATTTTTGTTTTAAATATATATTTTTTTAAAGGGTTAAAAAACACGCGCATCTAAACAGCAGACGAACACACACACACACACACACACACACACACACACGCACACACACACACACACACACTCACAACGGGGTAAGTGAGCACGAAGGCCAGCCATCCTCCCAGCAGCAGCGTCAGAACCGCCAGAGTCAGACGGTCCTGAGTCATGTAGACGGGCGTCACAGCGGCCGGCCCGCGGGCCTGTCCCGCCGACCTCCCATCGACCCCTCCTCCGTTAGCATCGCCGTCGCCATGGCTACCGGCAACCGTCTGGAACTGAAGGACACAATACGACCGCCGGGAGGAGAAAACAATGGGATTATGATGAGGTTCAACAACTCATTAAAAAGTAGTTCATCACATCAATCGGTGGAACAGCTGCTAGGGTAGTCGGCAACAACAGGAAAGAAGATATCGTGGCTGTGACTCCCCCGACTCTGCAGCGGGGAAACCCAGACGTGTGGCGTGGAGCCGTGACTCACGTAGCGCTGATGGTAGTGGGAGGCCGGCGAGGCCGGAGGGCGAGGGGGGATGACGGCCTCACCAGAACGCTGCAGGCCCGCGGGGAAATCCCTCAGCATGGTGGTGTGAGCCACCGGAGGGAGCTCGTGATGACCTACAACATACAGGCGTCTGTGGTCAACTTCTTTCCTCCAGGCAAACAAAATCAAAAAGAGAAATATTTTAAGTGTTGTGACCTTTTCTTCTCGAGCCTTCGAACGCTTAACGGGATTAACGATATTCGCTTGTTTTGTATCTCAATCACCTCAAAAAAAAAAACTCACAACATTGAAAGGCCAATATAGAATATGTGCGTCAGGAAAACTGTCCAGTTTATTGAGCTTTAATGAGTTTAATGAGCCAAATCTTCTTATATTGTATAGATGTGTGCGATATATTATTTAGGATTTATAGACCATCTTGTTACCTCATTTATTTATTTAGCTTTTTTGTTTCTTACTTGCTTAAAGTCCTTCTTCATTAATTCATGTATGTTTATTTTTTTTGCTTAGTCAAATATCAGAATTGAGCGCATTATTCCGTAACTTATTCTGTTTTTTTCATCATCCTAAAAATATAAGATTTAGATTTAGTCCATATGTGGTCAGTACACTGCCCTTTGGTTTTGGTATATCATAAATAAAACGAATGAAGAAGAAAGAAGAAAAAAACAGAACCATGATATTGACCTTTTACAGGATAAACATATTCATAGTTTGTTATGGCTGAAAGTATTCAGGAAACGTAATTGTGACATACAAAGATGTGTTTAGTTAGACCAGTGCGCGCGTGTGTGTGTGTGTGTGTGTGTGTGTGTGTGTGTGTGTGTGTGTGTGTGTGTGTGTGTGTGTGTGTGTGTGTGTGTGTGTGTGTGTTTACCTATTAGCAGCCAGTGGTTTTTCCGACTGTTAGTGCTTCCCGGTGGATAGCGCACATCAGTGAACGGAGTGATCTCACACTCCCCTCGCTCGCTGACCGTCACTCCGGCCGTCACCGGTCCCTCGATCCGAGCCAAGGTCAGTCCCCGAGGCTGCCACGGCAACGAGAAGCGCAAACCGGTCACGAAAAAACCCATCAATCTGCCCACGTAACAGGGTGTGTCCGGCAGTGTCCCGACACACACGATCTGATACGCTGTAATAACTAATAGCCTTCTGTGAATGCAGGACTTGGATTAATAAGGAAACTGAGTGTGTGTGTGTGTGTGTGTGTGTGTGTGTGTGTGTGTGAATGCAGTTATGTGATAAATAAATTACATATTTAAACTCACCACTAACGAGACTCCGTGGTGGACGAGGGAAGTGGAGGCGTAGAGGTGGGAGTCCAATTTTCCTACATAGAGAGTGGGTCTGAAGGAGAAAACAAAAAAAGTCAGGTTTATTATTGATGTATTAATTATTAGGATACCTCAAAAAGGTATCATAAAATAACAGACATCGGCAGTCCTTGCCCTCGTTGTATGTAAAGACACATCTTAGCGTATCGTCGCTTACTTGAATTTAAACAAAAGTTTACCACTAAACTAAATAAATGATGTTTCCAGACAACTTCTCTTACACGAGCTGCGTCTGCGCGCTGGCTTGCTCTTTCACGAACTGGTAGCTCCACTTCAACGTCGAGTGCGCGTCCTCCTGTTCGTCGGCGGCGGCGGAGGAGGAGAAGGTGAGGAAGCGCAGCGTTTCCATGGCGAGGGAGAGGTGAGGGGCGTGCCTCAGGGAGTCGCCGGAGTACAGGTAGACCCCTACGACGGGCGAGCCGTAGTTCTGGCTCCACAGGACGTCCCCTGGGAAGACAGACACAGCTCGAGGAAGGAGAAGGTGGAAGTAAAGAAGCTCATCAACCTCTCACAAGATTTTTTTTTAAAAAAGGTGATTAAATATTCACACAGTAAGAACCACACACACCTCCCCCCCTCTTACCCGTCTCTCTGTCGACCGTCACCACGAGACCGTCGCCGCTCGACACCAGATGGGCCATCTCTGGAAGAGCAACAGTTTGATTGTGGTTATTTTAAATGAAAATATTAAAAAGCTGGAAAACACTCACATGGCTCCAACCAAGGGCGCTTAATTCTCTAAATATGTCGTTCATATCTATATTTATACATTTTAAAATCCGTATCAGAATACACTCTGACAGACAATTATGAAATGCATGTTCCAGATTGTCGTTTCATTCAAGTAAGTGCACTAGGAATAAAGTTCACAAACATCTTTTTCACAATATTGAGAAATCCATAAAAGATTTCCTGGAGAGGGGGGTGGGGGTGGTGGTGGTGGGGGGGGGGGGGGGGGGGGGCCGGAGGTCCGGTACGATGCCGTTGGTCGGGATGGCGTTATCAGCCGTAAACGCCCTATGAACACAGTGCAGAGTGGTGAGCCACCCAGATGGCGCACGCTCACATGCACTGAAAAGCACGTCTCTGGACACAAAGAACAGAGGAGCTCGGGTAACAAACCACTGGGGGGGGGGGAGGGGCTTCCTTCTGGTTACTTTACTCCACTAAAAGCTTTACAGGGACAATGGTGTGCAGCTATGTTAAGAACTTGTTGAGAATCTTTAAGGTCAAGTAGAAGCGTGACCTTTAAGGATTAAAATAATACTTTGTATTGACTGAAATGTATTTAATGAAGTGAGTCTACGCTACTGGGATTCTCCTCAAACCCGTTCTAGACACACAGGAACCCCCAAACACGTGTTTTGTTCCCGTTTGCGTCTCACGAAGCAGGATCTGCAAAAGGTTCATCAGTTCAAAAGAAATCCAGCTGAGTAAGCATCCACCACCCAGTGTGTGTGTGTGTGTGTGTGTGTGTGTGTGTGTGTGTGTGTGTGTGTGTGTGTGTGTGTGCAAGGACGTGTTCGGGTGAGACGCACTGTAGTCCTGTTTGTCATCGTAAGGCGGAGCCGAGTAGTCGTTGTACGTGGCGTTCCACCGCAGCTCCTGTGTCTTGGTGTCAAACATGGTGACCATGTATTCTGGGGGGAAAACAAACAAACAAACAAACAAACAAACAAACAGGTGCAACGTTCAGAAGCTGAAATCCAGGATGCGCGACGAGAGTTAAAAAAGTTTAAAACTTTTGAGTAAAATGCTGCGTGTCTCACTGTTAGCGGAGGAGGGGCGGGACAAATAGCCTTATTGTGCTAGTCATGCTATTGTTGTTTATTGTTTAAGTTGATCTGAATCTGAACAAAACAAAAGTCTTCCACTAGAATAGATGAAGTCTTCCTCTAGTCTAGAGGAAGACTTCATCTAGTCTAGAGGATGTTTAGAGGACATTGGTGCAATGTCCTTAAACACCAGCCACTCCTGAATACTCGGTGCAGACTACTTGTTCTCCTATTTGCACGAAACGCTCCTTTGTTGTTTGCAGGAGGCTAAACACCCTCCGAAGCACCGTGTTTGTCTCCGATACGGTCGGCAGCGAGTCAGCCCACTGCGTTCTCCTACGACTTTTGTCCCTGTATTCTCCTCTTTATATATATATATATATATCATTCTTCTCTTCACGAATAAACTGTTAGCGTGGCGTACCCGTGCGTCCAATGTAGAGCAGGGGGGTGTTGGGGCAGATGGATTCGGAGGAGGAGGTGGTCAAACTGGTTTGCTTCTCGCCCGTCTCAGGATCCACCACAAACCACACATCCTGCTTCTTACCTTTCGCGAGCACAAACGCACACATATTAACAAGCAGCATTGGAGTCAAATAAACGCACAACAATAAAAAGGAGGTTTTGTGCTGTGTGTATACCTGTATAGAGCACGCCGTCAGAGCTCCTGCAGGGAGCCGACTGGACCAGCTCTGGGATGGTGAAGGGCAGTTTCTGTGGGCACGTCCAAATAATGGGGTGGGGGGGGGGGGGTCATAAAGGTGAAGAATGACACACACAAACCGACACACACAAAACACACAAAGCATTGTTTACCATCAGGCCTTCCTTGTGTTTGCCGCCCAGGACGTACAGACTGCCGTCGTTGGGGTCTGGGAGAAAACCCGGCCTGCAGAAACAAACAGCAGAGCAGCGATTATTATTTTATTTTATATTTCGATTTTTCTAGTCCCGTCCTCATAACTCCGTTTGAGTCAAAATATGTTTTAAAAAAATATATATATATAAATAATGTCAAAATTAATTGGCCGCCATTTTTTTCTCTTTTAAACATGAATAATCTAATCCAAGAATAGTGACACAATGCTACACATCTGCCTTCTTTTGTGACAGCATTCAATACTTTGCTATTCATAAAAAAACACGTGTATGAGTACTTGCGTGTGCGTCACTCACTCTGTGAGGTAGACAGGTACTTGAATAACGGGGTCTGAAAGAAGTCGAAAGGACAATTTAACGGGACACGTTTCATAAAGAGAATTAGAGATGTCAGAAACCCCCCCCCCCCACCCCACCCCCCCCTCCCGTATCGACGTCTACGAGTGTGAACCTTCTCTGAGGGTCCACTTGATGTCCCCCGACTGTTTGGAGACGGCATGCAGACTGCCGTCCAGTGTGGAGACGAACAGGAGGGATTCTGGGAGGGTGACAGACCGGACCCCTCCAACCTGATGGGCCAGAGACACAGAGAGAGAGAGAGAGAGAGAGAGAGAGAGAGAGAGAGAGAGAGAGAGAGAGAGAGAGAGAGAGTCACCTGTCATGTATCTGAGATTTCAGCACAGCTGGACTACAGCTTGTGTGTGGATGTGTTAGTGGGTGTGTCAGCTCTGCTCTCATAATTATACCGTGTTCCTCATTTAGCAGGATATCATTCCCCCCCCCCCCCCCCCCATCCCAACACTTTACACCCAATGCTAAAGGAACTCGTGTGTGTTCACCACTTCCCATATTTACCCACCAACGAGTGGCAACCAGCACACGCAGAAACTGAACACACCATTGCAAACGCTGAGTCGAGAAGACGGGCGCAGGGACGCTCAATGCACGTACACACACACACACACACACACACACACACACACACACACACACACACACACACACACACACACACACACACACACACACACACACACACACACACACACACACACACACACACACACACACACACACACACACACACACACACACACACACACACACACACACACACACACACACACACACACACACACACACACACACACACACACACACACACACACACACACACACACACACACACACACACACACACACACACACACACACACACACACACACACACACGGAGAGAGAGCGAGAGGCAGTATTAACTTTCTTCGGGCAATTTGGACTAAACGTCCTATCGTCATATCATGAGCCTGAAATAGACACAGAAGCGCAGAGCCCCGCTGCGCATAAATAGCAAGACACCATATTAACAACGACAACAACAACAACAACAACAACACCACACTCGGCGTACCTGAAACGGCTTGCCTTCCCATGACAGCAGGAGCAGAGCCAGCAGCAGGCGCCCCGGAGCCCCCATGACCCCCGGCGCACTTTGGTTCACGGCTCGCAACAAACGGGAACTCTGAAGCTATTGAACTAACAACAGAGGTCAGAACTCTCTCTCCATTTCCAAAGCGCGTGCGTCCACGAACACGGCGGCGGCTGCGGCGACGCTAGCGGTGTCGCTTTAAATCCATGAGAACCGCGACGGCACACGTTTCCGTGTTGGGACGGAACCGGTGACGTCGGGACAGAACTGTCAAGCAATGAGGAAGGGGGGCGGGGCCCGGCTTCTTCTCCCCCGCCCCGCCTACTTACCGAGTTACAAGAGGCTCGGCCAATGGGTGGAGAGGTTTTGCGACAGAAGGGGGAGGAGCTGTAGAAACGGCTGGAACACGTGGAAACAGACTGCAGGACAGTTGTGAACGCAACAACAGCGGCTTTTTGTGCAATAGAAAGTAGTGGAGGGCGTGATTGTTTGTTTTGTTCACCCTCTCTCTCTCTCTCTCCCGATGCCCCCCCCCCCAACAGGTACTGTGCTTAACGACTCATTTGAGGTACTTGTTCTTTAATTGAGTATTTCCATTTCTTAGTGCAAACCTTCCTTGTATATGGATATTTATTTATACTCCACTACAATTTAGAGGCAAATTGTGTACTTTTTCCATTTATTACATTTGTCGGAGAGCTTTAGTTACACTCATAGTGTCTTTTATAATAATGTTACACTCTGAAATGGGTTTATTCTGCATATTAAGTGATTTTACTATTGATACTTGAGTACTTTTTGGGTAAAAATACTACTGTAGCCTAATTTTACTTTAAGATGCACTCATCAAGCTGGAAGACTCACATCTAGATTGATTTATTAATGGTCCTCCACAGCTACAGAACAAATTAGATATACTGTTTAAGTCTGAGTGGTACTCCCACGACTATTAAAAATACCTTACTTACATTTAACTATTTTTACATTGTGGTATTGCCACCTTTACTGAAGTAAAACAAATATTTCTTCCACATACACAGTCAAAATAAAGTCACATATACAAAAACATTTATTTAGATGTCAGCCAACAGTTACCCAATGACCCTTCAAAATACTAATAAAATACTATTCAAAGTGCCTTTACGTGTGGAAAAACAGAATGGGGTAATGCCGCTTGTAAGCAGGTGTGCTTCAGATATGTAAAAAAAAAGAAGAAGAAACAAAGCAATAACACTGGCAGGCACAATAAAAACAAACAGCATCATAGACCGGTTGGTCTTCAAAGGCATTTGCTGGCTCGGCGTGGGCTCTACACACGGTGGAGCGCCCACGGCCTTTGGCGGGGGGGCGGGGGTCTACTGGTGCTGCGTGCCGTCAGGTTTGGGGTACCCGAACATCTCAAAGTCTGGTTCGTACAGCTCGTACAGTTCTCTCCTCATTGTTATGGGAATCTGTGCAAACCAGTCTCTCTCCCAGCTGGCTGCGGTGCGGTTTCGAGCCCCTGAAGGGAAGCGGAGCAGATGATCCACCTCCAGAAGCTTCAGCAGGTGCTCCGCGTCCGTTTCCAGGGTTTCTAGTCGTCCGATGAAGTCATACTTCACCTGGCATGGATGGCACAGACGGTACACCTGGAACACACGAAAAAAGCAGAACTGCGTTTGTGATACCTGACTCTGTCCCACGGCTGTTTTATCCTCTATGGGTGCACATGTATTGGCATACATGGGAAAACAGGTCACACACTTTTTTTTACTCCTGTTCTGTTTTTATTGCCCCAAATGTTTTTTTTTAGCTGCACTGCCCTGCTCAGAATCATATAAATGAAATTATATTTTTGTTTCCGAGCTGAACGGAGGCATAACAATAAAAGTAGTCCACACGCTAAAATGTGTTCACTGAAAAAATTTGAGTGGAAATTGGTACATAAATAAAAAGTCACAATACACCACTGAAATAAATGGAAGAGTTGTAAAACTGTAAAAATAAATGAAACTGTAATAAAATGTTCTTTTCTTTTCGTAAAAAAAAGTTGCCAGACACGTTCCAGAGGTGCAGTTTTCCTGGTATCTTTTTTTTCTCCATTAGTACACAACTGTAAATGTACCTTTTGTATAATAACAGCCAAAATAGTGTAAATGTCAACAGTAGTACATTGAAAAGACAGTGGACGATAGGTGAGGAAAAGAAGTCTGTGTTATACTGGTTTGGTCTTTTAAAGCTATGGGTCGGTAATCTTCAGAAACTATAGTTTACCAACTGATTATGACAGATTAAAAAATTAAAAAAACACATCCCAGTGTCGCCAACTCTTTCCCAGTGAAGCTCGCAGCACCTCCAACAGTCACCAAGTCCTCAACGCTGACATCACGACCCTTCAGGTCAAACTCCAAACCCACTCCCTCTAAAACAATCATCATGAGCGTAAACAATCATTTCCTTTGTGCAAATTAAAAGATCGGACCAGTTTATTACAATCCTGCGACGGCCACAGATACCAGATTTGTATTTGTAGTATTTTTTTTTTGGACCACTTTCAGGATGTCGTGAGAATTAAAATAAATAAATAGAAAAACAGAGAAGTAACCTCACGCCATCCAGACATCTCGTCAAACCTTTTACCTGCCGCCAGTGTTCGTTGAAAATGCTCTCCGTCTCCGTCTCCGGATCCAGCAGGTAGGTGATGAACTGCTGAAACGACGGCTTGACTCCGGCTGCAAACGCCTCCGCCGCCGTCTCTGGCAAACCGCCCGACACGTTGCCGTAGCGACGCAGCATGACGGAGCCAAACTGCTTGTAGAAGTCCTCGTTGGGCCTTAAGATATATATATGATATATAATATACAACACACACGGTGCAAGAATGACAGGACTGCAGGTCGAATCGAAGGTGAAGCCCCTCAACTCAAACACAGACACACACACACCTTCCAAACTTGTTCCTGAAGGCCGAGATGAGACGCACGAACGGATCTCGAACAAACAGAAACTTGGTGTAGTGCTGGAGCTTGAGTGCCATCAGGTGGCGGGACAGAGAACCATAGTGGCGCCAAAACCTGACAAAAAAAACCCCGGCACACAACACCATTAAAGAGCAGATCTGCGGTAGTTTTTTTTTAATTGGTAGTTTGTTTAGTCTCGAGCAATACTGGAAAACATCTGGCCTCTAAATGAGTCGAAAACGAAGTCCTGAAGCGGAAAAAACAACAACACGAGTTCAGATGTATATGCGAGCACAGACGGCTCCTGAGGGGTAGAGAAAGATCTGTCTGTGCTGCACCACCAAGCCCCCCCCCCCCCCCCCCCCCCCCATCCACCCCTCCCGTCTTTTCCACTCTCCTCTTCCAAGCGTCAACTCTGTAAATAACTCCTTCAGCTCACGTGTAGCTCCTCAAACAGTATAACTGAATATTTAAGTGTTTTTTCGTAGAGCTTTCTAAAAAGAAAAGGAACGCCTTGTAACTTTTCGTGAATTAACGCCTCTTTTGAGAAGGAGTGGAGGCTGAAGAGTCACTGAAGAGAAACACTGAGTTTCCTTTAAAGTTTCTCAAGTTCTGGACAGACATCCCTGATTTATTGGTAGATTCTTCCCTTTGTTGTCTTTGTGAGGTGGAGGTGTGTGTGTGTGTGTGTGTGTGTGTGTGTGGTTTTGTTTGGTCTTGCTTGAATACATGTCTTAGTCTCGATTTTTACTGCGTCGTTAAAGAAATGATGGTTTCTCTGCACAGGAATTTGGTTTGTGTGGGCCTTCTTCTTCTTCTTCTTTTTAAATTCATCGTTTAAAATAATCAGTATGTTGTTGTGAAGACGTATACCTCGTGAGATATAGCTCGAATATAGCTCGAATATAGCTCGAATATACAAAATACGTTTATCACCAGCTGCGTATTCCAGTAGCAACTCCTCATCTTTCGCTTACATGCCGATGAAAGCTTGAGCGATGCATCACATCTGTCTTTCCAGTCTGCTGCCAGTTAATTTAAAAAAGAGATAAATGTTTGTGGCGTCTTTCTTCATCTTTCTTCATTCGATGCCTCGGAAAAAATAAAAGAGTTTTGTTCCTTCCTTGGATCTGGTGTGAGGGACGTTAAACGAGTCGTGAATCCCTCTCTAATATCTATTTTATAATGCTGTGAAACTCTCCTTCAAACAATCGTATTTATTCAAGTTTATCACCAAAGACGAGATTTTACGAGATCATAATGTTGTGATTATTTACTGAATATAGCTTGATACGCATCATAATGTAACTCAATGCAACCTCAGATGATGTTAATGTCCCCCACCGGCTGCTAAGAGCTAACCCAAGCTGTGTGTGTGTGTGTGTGTGTGTGTGTGTGTGTGTGTGTTTGTCATACTTGGCAAAAGTGAGATGGAGAGAGGAGTTGTGTACGAGGTCAGGAGGTACGGACTCTGGGTCGGTGTACGGCTTTCCCGAGGAGGGCGAGATCAGAGACTGAGACAGGACCACCATCACTCGCTTCCAGTTGGTGCACGCCACCTGAACGGAGGATGACAAGGTGTGTGAGGAAAGACAATGAGGAAAGACAAGGTGTGTGAGGAAAGACAATGAGGAAAGACAAGGTGTGTGAGGAAAGACAATGAGGAAAGACAAGGTGTGTGAGGAAAGACCATGAGGAAAGACAAGGTGTGTGAGGAAAGACAATGAGGAAAGACAAGGTGTGTGAGGAAAGACAATGAGGAAAGACAAGGTGTGAGGAAAGACAATGAGGAAAGACAATGAGGAAAGACAAGGTGTGTGAGGAAAGACAATGAGGAAAGACAAGGTGTGTGAGGAAAGACAATGAGGAAAGACAATGAGGAAAGACAAGGTGTGTGAGGAAAGACCATGAGGAAAGACAAGGTGTGTGAGGAAAGACACGGTGTGTTAGGAAAGACAATGAGGAAAAACACGGTGTGTGAGGAAAGACACGGTGTGTTAGGAAAGACAATGAGGAAAGACAAGGTGTGTTAGGAAAAGACCAGAGGGCACTGGGACATGTGTTGAAATGATCAATGAAAATGTTTTTTTGTCTTTTTCTCACATTTAGATCCACATGTTCACACACACACACACACACACACACACACACACACACACACACACAGTACCTTGGGCACGTAGCAGTAGATAATCTGGTGCGTGTCATCCACGATCAGGTGATCCAGTTCCCGGTTTGGGATCTGCTCGAACGCCCGAGTCCTCCCGGGGAATTCGACAGCGTCCTTCCCCGAACACACGTCCCCGATCCTCTGCTTCCTCGCCTCCTGTTCCCTTTCGTCCTCAGCATTACGACTTCTCTCCTTGTCCTCATCCTCCCTCGTTTCCTCCTTCCTCTGCGCTAGTTTTTTCTTCTTCCCCTGCTCCTCTGTATGCGTCTCCTCGGGCACCGGCGTTGCACTTGGAGCAGTAGCGGGGACGGCGGAGGGAGAACTGGTCCGGGATCTGCCGGTGTGCGTAGAGCGCGAGGGCCCGGTAGTCGTCCCAGGGTGAGGTGACGCGTGTTTGGGCTCCTGCAGCGGGTAGAGGTTGAAGCCCCCGACGTCGTCCCAGTAGGCGATGATCAGCAGGATCATGAACAAAG
Organism: Cyclopterus lumpus; assembly: GCF_009769545.1. Lineage (NCBI taxonomy): Eukaryota > Metazoa > Chordata > Actinopteri > Perciformes > Cyclopteridae > Cyclopterus > Cyclopterus lumpus. The sequence goes on from NC_046966.1 coordinate 22,103,201, forward strand.
AGCCCAGGATGAACGCCACTCGTAGACCACGCCACGTTCCCATGGTTATACTCGATCCAGAGCCGTGATTGGTCGGGGGGGGGGGGGAAGAGGTTATCTCAGCTCCATTGTGGCCATCTATCGCGGAAGGAAACACTTCCTGCTTGACACGTGCAACTGAAAGGAAACAGGAAATGTAACTGAGACCCCGTGTTCCTCTTTTACGATCAAAATCACATCTACGCACTGATTATAAAATACAAGAAGTGGATATTATATCAATCAAATGTACGTCAAAGTGCTTTACAAGCGATTGAATGAACATAGGATGTTAAAAGTGGTACAATGTTCATGAAATAGAATAGAATAATACATAATAACAAGGAAATGTTGAGCACACCAAATAAAGAAGATATGAGAATAAGTATAAATTAAAGAACCACCACATTATAAAACACTATACATAAAAGCTAAATAGATGAGTTCTTGGTTAACGTTTAAGAATATCAATAAACACATTAAAATAATCACACACACACACACACAGAAGATGACGCACAATGCAACATTGTATGAGCTGCCATGGTTACCGAGGCAACGGCAATAAGCATCTCTCCTTAACTCAGGTTCGGTGGTGCGGTGAAACCAATAACAATCCAAAATGGAAAAAAAAGTTATATAAACGACGGTAAACTGAAATGAAATAAAAATATTCAGGCAAATATTCAGGCGTCGTATCATCGGAGGCCTTTAATTTGTGATAAATAATATGTGAAGAGCGTGCAGGGACATTTCTACAAACCAGAGACAAACAAGTAAACAATGAATAAGTTTGCTGATATTGTCTTGAGTTAAACAGCCCTCTTATATATATTATATATATATATATATATATATATATATATATATATTATATTATATATATATATATATATATATAATATATATATTATGTGAAAGGTGCTAAATTCACTCACAATGAAAATGCAATATGAATTGAGGTTTACTGGACGTAGAAAAATTAATGTACGTCTGGGCAACGACTCCATATATGGGCTGTCATGTATAGACTTCCTGCCGAATTCATATGATCATATTAAGTCATATTGTTCCAGTATTCTTCAAATCTGAAGCATATCTAAAGCACAATTGACCATTATAATTGTGGTGAGAGTATCTCAAAAGATTCAACCCATGTAAAGCACTAACAATATGCCCTTTTTATAAAAAGTTGGCATTGAAATACCCAATATAATTACATTTTGATAATATGCAGGAATAAATGTACATTGTGGTGGGCTATGGCTAGTTGTGTTAATAAATAAATAATAAATGAATTAATCCAGTTAGAGTGCTGACGTTATCCATCATCATCTTTTTGTTTTTTCTTCTTCATTTTCAAGTCCAAACGGGACATTTTTTAACTATGTGCTATAACTGGTTTGCACCAGGGGCCGTGGGAACCTCGAGCTCGTCCAGGGCCGCTCAGCTGTCACGGAGACGTGAACAAACGGGGCCGTGGGGGTGGGAGGCCGCTCCGGTCCACGGCCCGCTGGAGGGTGCACACCCCTCATTGTCTGTCCCATAAAAACATCTGCTGCCGAAGCGACAAAAACAAAAAGAACCAGACACTGGATGAGCAAAACAGAAAGTCGTCTACGGCTCATATTTTTAGAACATTATAGTTTTGTTTGTTTTTTTCTTCTGCGGCGTGTTCTCTTTCCACGTTGACTGGAGGGGCCCTATTTAGAAAAAAAACATCTAAATCCACAGACAAACATTACAAATTCCTATGTGAACTTTCAAAGTGTCCGTGAAGCTCAGTGACAACGTTGATTAAAGTTGTAGTTGTAATACTTACTTTGTAATAACAATAATAATAATACAATAACTCGTCTCTTTATGCAGGGAGCTTCGGGCTGAGTTTATTTCAGTTAATATTGTTTCTATGCGCCAACACCCGGTACACAATGCGCCCTTTCACCGGCCGGCGCGGAGACGCTGCGCCCCTCCACATGCAGCGTTGGCCGGCAGGAAGACATATTTACCTCCGGCCCCCCCACCCCCCTCCCTCCCTCTCCCTCGCTTCTCTCCACCACGCGCCCCCTCACCGAGCTCCCTTTTGAGGGGCAAGAAGAGCCGGTTGTGTTCCCTTTATGTTCTTCACACATACCGGGAGCATCACGTCTGAGGAGAAACACCAACAAATGAACCTGAACCATGTTTTTTTTGTTTTGTTCTTCTTCTTACCCGGCGGAAGAGCTCCATGGTGCCGGTCGGTCAGCCCTGTTGTCGCCGGTCCCCACTCGCTGTCTGTCGGGTCAGCCCGGTGAGGAGACCGGGTGGGCACGACGGGACTGTGGCGGTCTATATGCTCTCCACATAATCGAGCGACGTCTCGCGATATTTTGTGTGTGGGGGGGGGGGGGGGGGGAACAGCTACTGCTCTACTTGCACACACACGCACACACACACACACACACGCCCCCCCCACACACACACACACGCCCCACACACACACGTTGACCGGATTTAGGCTGTGAAACCATAAACCCGCCTACGCCGAGGGCAAAGAGAGCAATGGAAAGTTTAATACAAGTATAAATAATCACGGTAAGTCAAAATTCTTAGACATTTCGTCATATAATAATCAACATTAGGCCTATAAAATAGCAAATTATTAGATAGAAAATCAGGGTATAAATTAATAGTATTTGGGCAATAAAAAAGTCAAAAATAACCACAAACTAAATGACCTTGATGATATACTACATCAGCATTTTGACATATATATATATAGATTTTTTTTTTAAATATACTGTACATTTGACAACTTTGGGGCCAACAGAATAATTAATAATAGAGCGCCTTGCATACAGCTACCACGCATTAAGGTGTTTTTTTATTTCGCTCTTGGACTCCTTCATAACAAAGTTGAGTCAAACAACCAAAGTAGTCTCATTGATTAAGGAGATATTGACTGCAGGGCTGTTGGGGTGAATTGCATCAAACAGGTGTTTCTTTTCCCCCTGCTATACCTCAGTGTGTATATGCCATCTTCTTTTCATGGACTTGTTGTTGTCGGTCATAAAAGTCTAAACATATTATCATCCGTGTTTGAATGCAGAGCCGTCTCTTAATGAGTATTTACAACATCTGTGAGCTGATGACGGGGCGGCCGCTGCCTCCACATCAAGAGGACCAGGCGGCTGAACGCTGAGACCACGAGCACCCCGTCACACACCTTAAAGGAAGAAGGACGACGTTTCACTGAAGGCTCCACACCGAGGACCATGAGGATCAATATTAGTGCAAATCACTGCCAGCTCAGTTTGATCAGCTGTGTTCAATATAACAATGATGTTTACCGACTGGAATTAAATAACATTATGGTGTTCTTTACTTGAGTATTTCTATTCTTTAAATATATATATATAATATATATATATATATATATGTATATATACACACACATATATATATATATATATACTGTATATAAACACATATATAATATCTACTACAATTATTTGTATGTTGATTACTTGATATAAAAAATATCAATATATATAGAATACACACATATATATACATATACACTACAATTATTTGATGTTGATTGCCTGATATAAAAAATATATATTAGTACAAGGCCTAGAATACTAATCAAACTAGTAGTACACAAAGTATCTTGAATTAGCAGACAACATTAAAGTGCTCTGACACCTGATAAAAACGGAATAATATAATAATACAACACAAGCCATTCTTCATATTGAATACTTGTACTACTTTATTCTACTGATAATACTGCTGTACTGCGACTCAAGTAACATTTTGAACTCAGGACCTTTACTTGTGATGCAGTATCCACCCCCCCACAAGTTAAGGATAGATTTGAGGTGAAGCATCTTAAACCCAGAGTCTCAGCTCAGACGGTGAGACATTATGTACACCTGTACATACATCAGGCCTTCAGGTTAACGAGGTAAAAGATCAACAGAGAGCGGAGCAGCACTGTCTGACCATCTCATCTGAACTATAGGATTAACTGACACCTAAATGGTGTCCAATCTGCAGAGTTTGGGTTTGTCCTGCAAACCGTGAGGCGAAAAGTTGGCTATAAAAACCCACAACTGCACTTTATTTATGCACATCGGTCAAAGTGACCTGGAAAACGTCCCCGATTTAAGTCTTTAAACTCCACACAAAATAAATTATACCGTACGCTGCTTTACCACAAGCAGATTGAATTACTCGTGAGTCACGGCGGGGACGGCTCGCACAAGGACGTTCACCTTAATGACAGAGCAGCGATTCGGAAGAAGAAGAAGAAGAAGAGGAAGAAGAAGAGGAAGAGGAAGAGAGTAACGTGTCATCTTGGCTCCATAACATCTTTCACAACCACAAAATACAGAGTAGATATGAAGCAGCGGAGGACCTCGACTTCCACGCCAGATTAAAATCATCCGAGCGGGAAGAGATTTCACTTTTTTTAAAAAGCTCAGACTCAGTGACCTCCGGTTTACAGCCGAGCTTTGACCAGAAGCTTCTGAGGACGGTTGTCGGTTCATCAAACGCAATTTATTGTCATCTTGAATTATAAACGCCAGATAAGGGAATGACTGAATAAAACAGGTCAACGTCTTTAGAAGAGGCTGTTAAAAAAAACTGCAAGTTTACTCCATTAAACACATGCAGGTAAACCAAAGAGTTAATATGAGCACTTTCACTATAATAACATGGACCTGGTTTGCAGTGAGTGTTGTATATGTAGATGCACATATATATATATATATATATATACACATACATATACATACATACACACATATATGCATGTACATATACACTTACATATATATATATATACACATATACATATAGATATATATATATATATGTATACATATACATATATATATCTCCATATGCATGTACATGTACACACATATATATATATATACGTATATATACGTATATATATACACATACATATATATACATATGTACATGTACACACATATATATATATATACATATACACACACATGCATATACATATATATGCATATACACACACATGCATATACATATATATGCATATACACACACATGCATATATATATATATATATATATATATATATATACACATATACACTCCCGACTTTTAACCAGCAGTCTAGTTTTCCTAAGATGTTTACGTGGATTTTTTTCTCCTTTCAAATACAGGAGCAAGTCATCCATTGTTGTAGCGATTGGATATGTTCCTACTGGGTATATAAATATAAAATTGTTACTGCTTTTGGTCAAGAGATGCATTCATTTATCCACAATATCTGACCACCTGTACGTGGCAGACGTATTATGGGTGTTCAGAACCGTATGCAGGGCTGCAACTCAACAAGTACCCGTCAGTAAAATCTGTTGATTGTGTTTGGATTAACCCGTTAGTCTATAAATACCAATCAGCTTTCTGGAGCTGCTGGCGAAGTCTTACAATAGCTTGTTTTTGTTCGATTGTCAGTCCAAAAGCTGAAAGACAATCCATTAAAAAAAAAAAAAAGGGAAAATGCGCTGCAAGTCCTCACACTGGAGAACGTGGAACCAGAGCACGTGATTCATGATGAGTGAAGAGCCAAAACACTTGAGACGCAGTCAGCTAGCATTGTGTTTGAATGTTTATTTAAAGTTATTCCCACTGCGCACCCCCTCCCTGTGTGAAAACCTAATCTGAAAGGAGGAGGATACAGGCCACTATAGTGCCACATCAGCACAATTATAACGAAGGCTACTCGTTTAGTCACAACACCGCCCCCCCCCACTGGTATAGCACCCCGTGCTGCCCTGTAATAACACACTTGCATGGCGGGGCTAGTTCATAACACAACCCCTGGAAAACGAAAGGTCCGATAAAGAGACGGGGGCTGAGGGTTACTCCAATTGATGAATAGAAAAAAAAGGAGGCAGTATTACTAAATACCAAGTTCCACAGAAAAAATGAAAAAATAAAAATGGTGTGAGACAAAGAGAAATATTAAATACAAAGTATCCTCTCTCTCGTCCCCCCCCCGGATGTGGCTGCTGCTCCGCAAGGCGTGCTTTGATGATGTCACTAAATATGAATGTTGAGGCTCTTCAACCCCAAGATTCACGGCGTGGTCGTCGTCCTCCAATCAATGACGCAGTTCCTCTCTCCTCCTTCCACACAAAAACGGATGAACTGAAAGAGAGAGAGAGAGAAAGAGAGATATTATACGGATTAAGAATAAAAACAGCGGTTGTTATCGACATGGAGAGGGACGGAGAAAGGTAATGATCGACATTTTGGAAGAATTTCAACAATAGTGACAAGAATGTCCTGGATGTAAGGTTTGACCATGTCCTGATGTAAGGTTTGACCATGTCCTGATGTAAGGTTAGACCATGTCCTGGGTGTAAGGTTAGACCATGTCCTGGGTGTAAGGTTAGACCATGTCCTGGGTGTAAGGTTAGACCATGTCCTGGGTGTGAGGTTAGACCATGTCCTGGGTGTAAGGTTAGACCATGTCCTGGGTGTAAGGTTAGACCATGTCCTGGGTGTAAGGTTAGACCATGTCCTGGATGTAAGGTTTGACCATGTCCTGATGTAAGGTTAGACCATGTCCTGGGTGTAAGGTTAGACCATGTCCTGGGTGTAAGGTTAGACCATGTCCTGGGTGTGAGGTTAGACCATGTCCTGGGTGTAAGGTTAGACCATGTCCTGGGTGTGAGGTTAGACCATGTCCTGATGTAAGGTTAGACCATGTCCTGATGTAAGGTTAGACCATGTCCTGGGTGTGAGGTTAGACCATGTCCTGATGTAAGGTTAGACCATGTCCTGGGTGTAAGGTTAGACCATGTCCTGGGTGTAAGGTTAGACCATGTCCTGGATGTAAGGTTAGACCATGTCCTGGGTGTGAGGTTAGACCATGTCCTGGGTGTAAGGTTAGACCATGTCCTGGGTGTAAGGTTAGACCGTGTCCTGATGTAAGGTTAGACCATGTTTCACTGGGTATTTAATTGGTGTGTTACCTGCGTAGGGGACTACAGATCTCCAAGGGGAATGATTTCTTCGTTGATAAAAAACTCAATGGTCTCCTCCTCCCAGTCTTCCACATTGCTGTCCAGCTCATCACTGTCCATTCCTGGAGGACAGACACACACACACACACACGTCAGTGGTTTTCCTTACGTTAAGACAAAAGACTCGCGGGTACAAAACGCGAGAGCGGTCTCACCTCCTCTGAGCTCGAGGCGGGCGCTCTTCTGTTCCAGATAGGTCTGCAGCGCCGTCTCCCTGAAGCTACGGTAATCATCCATCATGGACCGGCGCTTGTCCACCAGCTCCTACTCACAAAACACGTAAAGGGTTTAGTAAACAAGCATCGTTTATCAATAGATTATTTGTTTGTTTCTAGTGTGGAAGCGCATCAGTTAAAGAAATAAACGTGTCGTACCTTAGAAGCCTTGGTCTGGCTCAGACGATCCTTCTGCTCAAAGATCTTTGAGTATTTCTTAAGATCCTTCTTGATTACCTGCAAGAGGAAGATGGATATTTACTGTAAAAAAAAAAAAAGGATGGCTCCACAGACACAAATCAAAAGACACAGCAAATACAATATCACGTAGGTGTTGGAGATGTGAGCCAGCCAGCCACACACACACACACACTAAATGATAAAGATGAAATAGTACCTTGGCGTCTTCTATGTTGAGCAAGGTAGGAGGTCTGGGTCTCCAGAGCAGCTGACAGAAGCGGTCCTTGTTGTTCTTCTGGAGAAGACGGCCCTGGAACGTCCACAGCCAGTATGCATTGTCCACCTTTAATGCACATAAAATTTTTTTTAAAAACAGGTGGAGGAAAAGGGAACGCACGTTTAGTATGTTGTTACGGGTGCCAACGGTGAATCTGGACGGGCAGGAGAGGCGTCGCTGCACGCACCTTGTGGCTCCACCAGGAGACGGAGGTGACGAGATAGCGGCCGGTGGGGTCCCACTCTACATCGGAGGCCATGTAGTGCTCCGCTATGTTCATCATGGTGCAGTCGGACGTGTCCACAAAGGCAAGAGCTCCATTCATACTGCACACAGATGGGGGGAAAAAAAGAGAAGATTATAAAAATATTCAATACCGTGAGCCTCAGATCAGAGTTAGAATCAGAGGAACTTAGCTCTTATACGAGGCGTCAGAAAAGTTATCAGCGACTTCTTGTTGCCGTCACTAACAAATTCACACACACACACATATTTAACTAACCTCCTGAGACCAGCCAGCACCAAGAACTGTCCCTGGGGGCTCCAGAAGATGCTGTTGGCCTGCTGCTTGTCGAACGTCTCTGAAGAAAAAAGAAAAAAGGATGAAGCGTCACATTCAGTGGAGGTTTTTACCGGTGCGTCCTAGACCGTGCGACCTAGCGCCAGTAAGATAGTTGTAGCGCGTCAGTCCGATCTACTCACTTGAGAGCTCGATCTTGCCGTTGTTTTTGACATGATAGAAGGAGACGTTGATTCTGGGAGACTCTCCATGGAGAACGGCGAACTTGCTGCCGTTGGGTTCCCATGCAAACGCTATGATGCCTTCTGCAAAGACACAAACAAGCAACGCGCATCAGGGGTGTCCTTGCTTTTGGTAAACAATAAAAGTTAATGTTAAGAGTGTTTTTAATTGTATGTGTCCTCACCCTTCATCTCCACCACATCGACAGGAACCTGCTTCTCTCTCATGCGGAAGATTTCAAAGTTGGTGACGACGCCCTGAAAAAAAAGTGAACAAATAAGTTGAGCAATTGTTTTTGTTGGTTTTTTTTTTTTTTTTTTTAACAGTGAGGTCTCAGCTGTTTCGCCTCTTTCTCTTTACCGGTGTTCCTTTCGGAGTCCGGTCCACTTTCACACACAGGTAGTCTCCGTTTCTCTGCCAGTGCAGTTTGCAGTCGACAACATTGAAGAGGTTGCGGACGCGGATCTCCTGGCGGGTAGGCATCTGCATCAGAGTCACTCGAGCTGGGATATCTTTGTCCTCGGGCACCCAGAATGCTATGATGTTGTCACCAGGAGACCATGAGAAGTCTCTGTAGATAAACAAAAACACAGATTATTCTCAATATTTCACAATTTAAAAGCATACAAGAAACAAAATCATAAAAGAATCCTCGCTTACTTGATCCCGGAAATCTTGAGACTCTTCTTGTCGAGCAAGCCCATTGACTAAAAGGAGCAGAAAAAGTAAAGAATAAATGTCAGCCACACACTTATCAAATACAACTTTATGTGGTCTTTGTTTGTACTTACTGGAGCCTCATAGATGCTCAGCGTGTCTGTGGTCATCCTGGCAAAGAACTTTCCATCGTGACTCCATCTGGGAACAAAAATGCTTCATTATAATACATTCTGATCACTGCAGGAGCAACAGATGTGAACGCAACATAAAAGTCAATTGGCGACATAAAATCTTTCATTATCAAAAAAACTGACTTGAATATGGGCCAGTGTGCAGAGCTCTCGCAGTGGAAACCTCTCTTCTTGTGTCCGGTCAGAATGTCCCATATGATGATGGCCTGTGGGTCCTCCTTTGTGTCCATCAGCGGACTGAAGGTCACCACATACCTGCAAGGCAGCACAACCACAGGCGGAGCTTAAGATACGGCACTTTTTATTTAATAGTATCCATCGTTATTATTAATAAATTAAGTTGAAGAGTTTCATAGATTTAAATCAGGACGTACAGTATTTGGATCAAGTAGTGCGTCATATTTTCTTCCCTATAGCTTATATTTCAATGTGTCAAGATATATATTTCAGCAACAGTTTGGTAAAGAAAAATATTGGGCTCGGTATCAGCAGAATAATTAGATTTGGGCCCAAACACTTTACACCATTAACACTTGAACCCCCCATAAGTAGTGCTAAACAGAAATATTGATTACCTCTCACATGGTGAGAAGTCGATGAGGGACACGCCCTGATGGCTGAACCTCTGAATCTGCTTGAACTTCTCGCCGCCCCACAATGCAATGCCACGTTGGTGGAAGGTGGCCAGGTAGGTGCCTTTAGGAGACCAGCGCACGTACGTCTCCGTCCAGCGCTGCATCGAGAAACAAAAATCATCATTAGTCTGCAAGCCAACCCGTACGGTGCAATTACATTTATCACAACCTCTATATTAATGCTGCAGTTCCCAGTGTGATCGACTACTTACTGATCTCTCCTCGGATACGATTGGATCCTTAGCATCGTTGTTGTAAATGACAGTCCTCTCTCCAGCTTCGTAGATCACACTGTACTGGTCACGACAGTCTGGGTCCTCAATCCAATGGCGCATATTTCCCTGAACAGGCAGACATTTTGGTATATTCATTTATTGATATTGCAAAAACCCTCCCATTTCTTCAAAATTAAAGAAATACAAAAAGCCCACATGATAAAACTACTTATGATTAGTAAAAAAGAACTCACAAAATCTTTAAAAGGCTGCTTCTCGGGCGTTTCCCACTCATCACTGATGTTCATGTACCTGGGGAAATAAGCGAACAGAATTAATCTTACTTGTCTCACGTACACCTGCAGCCACATTTGATGCACCTCTTATATCGACACCGCACACTCACTTGTCAAAGTCGGTGAAGAGGTTGACTCTGAATGTATGTTGTTTGTCGAGTTTGTAGCCGTCTGCGTTCTTTACCGCTTCGAGGGCCTGGGCAGGACCACCATACTCCAAGAAGATATACCTGCATAAGATATGGGTTTGTTTTACATCTCATTTCCCACATTAAAAGCAAGTATACTTCCGTGACAGTGTATGGTGCCGATCGCATACCCTTTGGTCAAGCCATCAGCAGCCTCTGGATAAAACTCAGTGGTGATCTTGCCAAACTTGGAGAAGATCTTGTGTATGACGTTCTTGAGTTTCTCCAAACGCTCCTGGCCCACCTGAGGAACGTTGTCCACCACCACCACCGAGTCAATGCCGTCAGCCTCTTGGGGCTTCTCCTTCAGGATGTCTTCCAGGAGCTCTGAAGAGGGTGGGAAGATAGACGTTAAGTCACTCATCTGATCTGTGTTAACCGTTGCTTACAAATACAAATTTCTGCATTAGTCTTCATTGTAGTATGTTCTCAACTTGCTGATGTGTCATGTGTTCACGTGTGTGTCTGCAGACACGAGGAGCACGGTGCACCCAAAAATACGCGTTTTTATCTGATGTGAACCAGCAGCTTCACACACAAAAACCCACAGACTGGAGGGGCTCGCAGTAGTGGTCTCGGCCTTAAACGTTCATTCAGCCTGCTATTGTAAAAAGGATTTTCATTAGTCAGCCGTTTTAATTGTCACAATGACAGCGACGAGGCCACAGGTTGGTGTCTGTTGGGGGGGTCAGACTGAGGCTTCAATAGCCGTGAAACGAAGCAGAGTTAACAGTTACGTTTAAGGAAAAATGGCGATGTAACAATCGTTTTGTTAATTTTTGTTAATATAATCTCACGGTTTAAACATTACGGTCCGGTTGACAAGGTGACGGGTTAACTAAATTTATAGCGTTTTACAATTCAGTAAGTGCGCCTCGTAGCTAACAAGTTAGCAAACGGGCCAGAAAGCCGGGGTGTTTCCTGCGGCCGCTCACCCTCATCTTCGACGTCGTCCTCGAAGTCCTCCGGGTCGCTGAAGGAAGGCTCCTCCTCGTCGTACTCGGGGTCGTCCACCATGTCCACCGTGTCTTGCATTGATCTGCCGCTACGAGACGGATTTTCTCGCCACTACGGAGAAGAATCCCAAAAAAATTAAGAGGCTGACGGTCCTCGACCGGCGCGGCACCATGTGCGGTTTTAGTGAAAATGGACGACGCGAAGGAAACGTGACACCGGAACTAGTTCGTTCGGGGAAGGAAGCGGTGCGAAGGGAGGGAGAGGGTGAAGGGGGGGGGGGTAGAGGTGTAAAACATAGAGACCGAGGGTTACGGCTGAGCTCGCGCGTGTCAGTTACTATCCGTTAGTTTACAGATCAGTGAACTGCGCAGGCGTCCTCGTTACGTTTTTTTGTTTTTTTTGCAGCGAAAGAAGAGGGAAAGCCACGCGCACCATGGACGCAGAGTGTGTGTCGCTGCTGCCCGGTGTGTGCGAGGTGCTGGCGGCCTCGGGGAGGTCTCTGCCCGATGACACCAGCCTGGAGAAACTGTTGGACTGGTTCACAGGGCTCACCGAGGCCGGTTAGTACCGAACATGGTGGCATAGCTCCGTTGTCTGTCCTCGTTCCTGCCTGCTTCTTCCTCTCTCTTTGGTTTCCTCCATCTTTTGACCTCCTCGAGGTGGAGCGTTCAGGTGCGTTTACTTTAGCTGTTCCTGTAGTTAGACGTCAGGTGAACGTGGAGACACGTCACAGCCAGGTAACCGGAAGGATATGAGGCTGTGACACCCCCCCCCCCCTGAGAGGGGCCACTATGAACCACTGTCTGCCATTCAATGTGTGGTAATTCATATGATTGCTTGTCACTTTGTTTGGGAATATTCACCACTAAAGATACACCCCAAAAAAATAAGGACGCGACTAACAATTATTTAATTTTGTAATAAAATAATTCTGGGACAGAAAAACAAAATAATAAACTCATTTATTTAACACAACATAATGAAAACAAATAAATGAATGAGTCAGTCTAGCAAGTGAGCCGTGTAGGGAATGGGCGAGTAAAAGTGTGTAAAAACAACCCTATTAGTATCCACCTTGATATACTACTTCCTAAATAAATGCATCGATAAGAACGAAGCTGTCATGTGACGTCTGCCTTGAGGGTTATTCCAACCCCGGGATTGGATAGATGGACATTAGTGTCTCATGTCCACCTTTGCTCCTCGTGAAGGTGGATCTCTGCTGGACGCCTGCCCCTGTCTGCTTGACTTCATATCCACTGTGGTCCACAACACGGCTTCGGACCCCGGTGTCCTCTCCTTCACCCTCAGACTCACCGGCTTGACGGCTGCCACTGAGGACGGCTTCCAAAGGCTCCAGGTCGAGTTAATGGCACATTTAATGTGCTTTTACCAAAACTGTTGAAACAAAATTCTGACTTTGGCGATGTTTGCCGCCTGCAGGAACGCTCGGTTCTGAACCAGGTCTTCCACCGTCAGCGCTGGCAAGAAGCTGGACTCTGGGAGGATCCCTGTTTCCGAATCGGCTGGATCCAGGGCTTACGGAGCATGCTGCGGCACCCGAAGGCTCTCGGCTTCTTTGTGCAATCAGGTGACCATCTCTCCGAATATGTTGTATATTATAAAAGACAATTTGATGAGAGGGAGGCAGGCAGTATTTCATTCATATAATCTATTTTCCTCACAGATTTCATTGACCCGCTCCTTCAACTCCAGACAGACGCGAGTCTGTTCGTTGCGTCTGCCGCCAATCAAATGCTCGCCCACATCCTGCTCTTCTTTCAGCCCGCCTCGTCTCCGGGATGCAACGGCGCAGATGAGAAAGAAGAAGATGGCGACGGGAGGACGCGCACCACCAGCGCAGAGTACACGTCTGCCGTCGCGGCGATCTCGGAGTACCTCAAGGCGTCGCTGGTTCCCCAAAAATACACAAAGCTCCGTCAGAGTCTGCAGATCCTCAAACTGCTGGCGCTGCTCCTGGCCCGGGCCGGGCCTCCTCTCTGGGACAAGCTGCTGCAGACAGTCGCGGACTCTCTGGAGGAACTGGTGACGGCCGGCTGCGGTCAGCTCACGCTGCCTCTGATGGACGTCATTCTGGCTGCATGCAGGTAGACTGTCACTCTCACGTGAACACCAACACACACATATGCATATAATACTCGAGTTAACATTATTGTCACATATCAACAAACCTATCGACAAGAAAGTATGAAAGACCGTGTCCGTGTTTGTCTGTCAGCCGCTCCGGCGCTGACGAGCGCGTCCTGGACCAACACGTCCTGGACCAACGCGTCCCGGACCAACGCGTCCCGGACCAGCGCCTCAGCCGTCTTCTGTCGTCCATGTTGAACGTTGACGAACCCGCTGACCTCGTTCACGCCGCAGCGGCTTTTCTTCGCCGGGGTCACCAGTAAGCATCTGTGCACGGGCGCCACTTCACACTCGCCAGTCTTCACTGGCACCAGTACGACCAGTATACTGTTCAAGTTGCAGAAACAATGGATTTATTCTGTTTTCTTCTTCTTCTCTTTCTTCTCCTTTTTGTTTTTCGAGCAGTGACATTGTCCACACAGCCCGGGCCGTGAGAATACTTCTGTTGCCCCTCCACATCGTGACGGGTCAAAGTCTGCTGGGCACAAACACCACTGGTAAAACACACAGAGATATATATATACACACACACACACACACACACACAGTAATAAAGAATTTTAAAGCGTGTATAGCATCTTCATAACTAGATGTGCTTTTTTGTTCCTGCAGCAGACGAGCGTCAGTCTTCAATGGTGGAGCAGCTGAAGTGTAAAAGCTCCTGCATCTCTGTGATCTGTGTCTGTCTGACAAACACACCGCAGATCACACTCACGGTGAGGCCGTGAAGACAACCGGAGGAGATGGAGATGGATTCTTGATGTGCAGCAGACTAACTCTCTCTCTCTCTCTCTCTCTCTCTCTCTCTCTCTCTCTCTTTGTCCTCCCAGCCTTCCGACAGCCTCCCCTGTCCTCCACAGTTAATTGTCATTGCAGTTCTGTCATTGTTAAGGATCTGCAGCGGCTCCTCCTCCTCCTCCTCCTCTTCCTCCTCCTCCTCCTCCTCCTCGCCCACTGGCTGCAGTGAGGTTTGCAGGAACGTAATCGGCTCTGGCAAAGTTCAGAAATGTGCCCTGGAGGCTCTGACGGCTCTCAGCAGCAGCCCAGGTAACACCTGAGTGTCGATGTGGGATCGTCCCGTTAGAAATAATGTTCTCCTTTCTTTTTACTAAACCCCTTTTTATACTGCAGCCTGAAGGGAAACAGCCACAGTGGTAACAGAATCTAGCTGAACGTGGCGATATAACATTAAATTAAAACTTACAATTTAATCAAATGCCTCAATTAGTTATTGGAAACATGCAGCGGAACAAGAAAGAAGATCTTAAAGTGATTTATTCGGTACTGAGAGCTTCAATCGCTCTCTAAAAGTAATTAGTCAGATAAAATATCATCATGCACTGGCACAAAAACAAATGCTCCATTATCTGAAGTGTTGTGTGTGTGTGTGTGTGTGTGTGTGTCCATGTCCATCTTGTGTGTTTCAGGAGCAAAGGATGCCATCAGTGAAGTGTTCACAGTTCTGATGCAATATCTGGACAATCCTGATTCTGATGCCACGGTACGTTGTGTGTGTGTGTGTGTGTGTGTGTGTGTGTGTGTGTGTGTGTGTGCGTGTGTGCGCGTGTGTGTGTGTGTGTGTGTGCGTGTGTGTGTTGCTGTTGCTGTTGCTTAATTTATTTATTTTGTCACCAACGTTCAACTTCTGCTGGGGAGTAGTGGCTTAGAAGAAGACACCATCACTCACCGATTGTCTTAATCTTAACCTGTAAAAAAATTAAAAAAAGATTTAACTCTAAGAACCAGATGTATTATTTCAGTTAAATAACTTTGTATTGTAATTTCAGAGCTTTCCAAAACATCTACGCTACACAATGTACATGAGATGTGTCTTTTCCATGCTGATGTCTGCATTCTGTCACGTATAGAAGCAAAGTATTTGAGAGTGTCTGGTACAATTTTAAACATTCACTACCCAGTTGGCTCACTCAAAAGTGAGTAGTATGACATCATAATCTTAACTAAAGGTCCACTTACTTTTTCTGCAGCTTTCCACATTGACTCCAGATTTAAAGTTACAAAGAGAGTCTCAGTCTATCTCTGAGGGTCACACACTGTAAGTCAGCGGTGTTTTCCATCATTGACGTGTCTGTCTGTGTTCCTAAGGTACTCCACAAGTCCTACCAGGCCTTAGTGAAATGGATGAGTGTGTCCCCAGACCTGTCCGTCGTAACAGACCCGCTCCGACGAGGTGAAGTTCACCGGCAGCCTGTGAAATACGTGTGGCTATAACACACAGTGATGCGTCCCTGGAGGTAAACGTGTGTGTGTGTGTGTGTGTGTGTGTGTGTGTGTGTGTGTGTGTGAACTTGCGTTAGGTCTCGAGGAGGTCGTGAAGAAGCGCGTGTGTGACATGCGCTGGGAGGTGAGGGACTCCACGGTGGAGTTTCTGGGACACCTGGCAGGTGTTCCAGTAACTGGGACACCCGCTCTGCTGGGCGTCCGCTGTACCACCCCCCTCCTGAAGGAGGCACTCCAGGATACGGAGAGCTACGTGAGAGCCAGCGCCATCTCTGCACTGGCAAAGACACTGACGCACAGCTGGCAGCAGGGGGCAGCGCTGAGTCAGGAGGAGGTAGGCGGACATTGTGTCACTTTTGAATCTGAAGAAGAAAGAAACGGTGAAGAACTCTCAGTGTATCAGATGTTGTATAATTTAACTCAAGCCGATACTTTCTTTGGACCAAGGCAAGTCAGGATCAACATTTAGGACCACGTTACAGTATTTCATATGTTTTGGGTGCTTCCAACCTTCCAGACACACTGGGTCATGTTAAATATGTTAAATATGTTGTGGTATCGCCCGAGTTCGCCAATATTCAAATGCAGAAATCTTTTAATTCTTTGTAGCATTAAAAAGAATTGTAAAAACTATTTGAACACATAACAGATTTATGTCCTTGAACAATTGCAAATGTCAAATTGTGGCTTAATTTCACACAAACAAAGATGATGACTACTAATATTCTAATTAATTTCAACATGTTCACATGTTATTAGACTCTGTGTTCAGTCCCAGATGTTGAAAACCTCTGGAGACCTACTTTGATTCTCTGAACAGAAAATTGATTGGAAAACCAAAAAGGGAATCGGTCCAATAAGCAGAATTGATAATGGAACTGTTTTTTTTTTTCAGACTTTACATTAAACGGTGTACATTCAGATAAAGATTAACAAGCAATCTATTGGTGGCAGAGCATATTCTCACCTTCTGTGAAGAGAGAATTTTAAAATCGTCGCTCTTCCAGTTAAATTGTATAATTGAATTTGTATATTTTTGAATCTGTGTCCTTCCAGACTGAAATAGTGAGCCGGCTGCTTGAGATCCTCTCCCAGGACACGGAGGGGTTCCCCAGGAGGGCCGTCGTACGGTACTTCATCTCCTGGTTCTCTTTGCGCTCCTCGTCTTCGTCCTCCTCGTCTTCGTCCTCCTCCGCCTCGCTCCTCACACAGTGCGTGCGCTCCGTCCTCTCACAGGGCAGCGCCGATCTGGACTGGGAGGTCAAAGTTCACACGCTGGAGCTGGCCGAGCTGCTGCTGGACGAAGCCTTTTCGGGTCACCGGGGTTACGGGAAGGATGGCGCGGCCTCCGACCGGACCTGCACCCCTCCCACGCACGCGGAGGGCGCAGAGTCCCAATTGGCCGGCGTGGTCGAGCTGGGTGTCATCTCGGCGCTGCTGAGTGGTCTGGTTGACTGCGACAGACCCGTGGGTCTGAGGGCCTGCCGCCTGCTGGTGACACTCAGAGACGCGGTCTGCCCTCCGTCGCCGGACGCCACCGCCGCCGCCGTGGCAACGGTGTCCTGTGAACTGCCCGGCTGGGGCTGGGGGCAGGAGGTCAGAAAGACACTGGGGATGAAGGGGAGCGACATCGCAGCAGAGGAGAGTATCGGAGGAGGAGGAGGAGTCAACGAGGGTGGAGACGGTGCGAGCGTGCATGTGAGTGTGTGTGAGGCGTTGACGTCTCTGGGTTTGGACGAGAGGCTGAAGGTCCTCACTCGAAGCAGCGACCACGTCCACAACTCCCCCCTCTCTCTGCTGCAGGACATCCTGACCGCGAGCGCCGCTCACACTCACCCAGACACACAGCCGGGGCAAGAGGTCATCGTGGACTGCTACTGACACACACACACACACACACTCGGCCTTATGTTGGTTTATCAGCAGTGAACAACACACTCAGGGTACTTTGGTGATATTTTAGCTTCTTAAGTAAATGTGAATTTCTTTTTTTTTTTTACACATTTAATATTGTAATTTCATTAAATCCCAAGCAGGAAATTGTTGATCTGTGTTGTTTTCTTTTCATGTCGTAAACGTCTCTAATGCTTTTTAGGACGCACTCGTCGTGGCCTCCAGCAGAGGTCAGTCACAGCTCAACAATAACACGGGCCTTAAAACTGAGACCTCAAACTGAGTCTTTACAACCAGACTCGTCTCATCTTGTCAAAATTGAGAGCCAGATCTATATTTGTTGCTTTATTTCTTTCCGTGACTCTCCATCGGTGCACCAGGCTGTCTCTCACTCGCCAAACACGTTCTCAGATCAGCGTCTC
>NC_046966.1:22126548-22241548 GCF_009769545.1 Cyclopterus lumpus
AACTTATTCACTATGAAACCCCTACAGGACAACTTATTCACTATGAAACCCCTACAGGACAACTTATTCACTACAACCCCTACAGGACAACTTATTCACTACAACCCCTACAGGACAACTTATTGACTAAAACCCCTACAGGACAACTTATTCACTACAACCCCTACAGGACAACTTATTCACTACAACCCCTACAGGACAACTTATTCACTAAACCCCTACAGGACAACTTATTCACTATGAAACCCCTACAGGACAACTTATTCACTACAACCCCTATAGGACAACTTATTCACTACAACCCCTACAGGACAACTTATTCACTAAACCCCTACAGGACAACTTATTCACTACAACCCCTACAGGACAACTTATTCACTAAACCCCTACAGGACAATTTATTCACTAAACCCTTACAGGACAACTTATTCACTACAACCCCTACAGGACAACTTATTCACTACAACCCCTACAGGACAACTTATTCACTACAACCCCTACAGGACAACTTATTCACTACAACCCCTGACGTCTCTCCGGCTGACTCAACCCTGTTAGTGTGTCGTCATTCTTTTGGAGTCATTAAGTGATTATCTTCAGGTGTGTAAGGCAGGGACACGCTGAAGTATGTAATAGTACATTGTGCGTGTTTCTTTTGAAATGGTCTTTAACTAATTACACAAACGCATTTACTCCCAACAAACCAGCACAGCAACAAACAAAAACAACACAGAAGGCAAAGTTTTCATGGTGGAAAGTACTCTTGTGTTTCCTTTCCATAATAAATACCAATATGATGAAATACGCATCATAGCTGATATACAACAGTGTATTTTGTAAATAGATATTACACTCCCAGAAATGTCTAGATTAGATAACGCTTATTTTAATTATTGGTTAATCTGCATTGTTTCTTGATGAATGTATTAATCGTTGCAAGGTAAGGGAGACTTTACTGTCATCCATTTAAATTACATAATAAAGTACATGGAGGAACTAAATTGTGTTTCCCTGAACAAAAAAAAACAAAACAATGAACATAAGGTGCAAACAACAAGACAAAAAAATGTAATTTTATAAATAGAAACATGTAAACACAAATAGTGTAAACATGAATGCACGTAGTTCTGTAAATAAATGCAAACAAACGTAAAGTGGTATAATAGAGCTGAAATAATGGATCGATAAATTGACAGGAAATCAATGATAATATTTTCAATTGTAATAATTTAAGCGACGCTTTGTCAGAACGTAGTGAACAAAAGAACAAAAGGTGGCTCCTTGAAATTGCGTGTTTTGTCTGACTCACAATCCGAAACTTAAACGACGTTCACTTTGCTCTTTTATAAAATAGAGAACTATTATCGGATTTGAGAAACGACCGAAGCAACGAAAATAGTTGACAACTATTTGCTCCTCAGTGTGTGTGTGTGTGTGTGTGTGTGTGTGTGTTGACATATGAGATTCATAACCTCGTGCGATGCATTTCCCACACTGACAGGTGTGCACATCACCACCACCTGCATAAACAAGGAATGAAGAAGAACACCATCTTCCCGCTGGCTGCCTGGTGCATAAAGGCGCTCGCACGCCTGCTCCCTTTTTGTCTCCTCTGGCCTGCCGACCGTCTCACCTCTTGTTTACTTTTGCAGCTACGGTGTGAGGGTGGAGCATTTCCGGGTGCTGGAGGGCAGCGGTCAGTACTGTATCTGGGACGAGTCGTTCCGCTCCCTCAACCGGTTGGTGGATTTCTACAGAGCTCACAGTATCGCCGTGGAGAAAGTGGTGTACCTCAGAGACCCTCCGTCGTCCCAACCTGAACGTAACCCGTACCCCAACCCTTATAAAAGCAGCTCTCAGGAGTCCCCCCCCACAGCCCGCCTCTACTCTCAACCCCCCGGGGCCTCCCATCGCGTCCCCGAACCAGTTGCGGGGGTGAGCACGGCGGCGTCGAACCTCGTAAACCAAAAAAAACACACACAAAAAAAACACGTCTTCTTTTAAACACGCGGCTGTTTTGTCTGATTTGTCTTCTGTCTTCTGTGCAGAAGCCCCGCCTGGCTCACGCGCTCTGCGACTACACCCCGCCGCAGACCGCCCACCTCCACTTCCTGCGCGGCGACGTCATCGACCTGCTGGACTGCTCGGGCTCGCGGGCCTGGAGGGGGCGCTGTCGAGGCCGAGTGGGAATATTTCCGCCGGAATACGTCCAGCCGCTGTACCACTGACGACATATCGAACCGGAGATATTAATGAAATAGTTCATCCGATTTTTTTTTTTTATCAATGCACCGACAGAGAATTAATTGACGCCGATTTTCAATATTGATTGAAGTCCCCGAAGGTGTGCTTTTGTAATTTCAAATGAGAAATGTTGTATTTAACAACATTAACCATAAATACAATATACATATTGTCAAGAAATACATAAAGGGGAACTTTTTTTGGGGTTTTGGTGGAATAACTATACTGCACTTTATACAAGTTGGATAAAGCCTTCTGTGGCTGCGCGAAAGATGCGATATATTGCCTCAAGTGATGTCACTCGAGTCAGCGTCGGTCTGCGGCGGAAGAGTTTTAAAATGAGATCTCTGCTTGAGGCAGACGGCTAAAGGCCACGTTAGCATAGCACATAGCACGCCCCAAAATGTCGACGTCCGAGTTGCATTGTGGGTGATGTAGGCGCCAGGTTTTTGACAAAGAAGACGAATGCGTGGAATTGTTCTTGTTCTGCTGCACTGATTTTGATAAGTGATAAGTGAAAGGCTACATGTGTGCACTGCTCCTTTAAAATGTCAAACCACCTTTTAATAATGTATGTAGTGTGAAGCAAAAAAGACAAATATTTGAGGAGTTGTTTCTTTTCTCTTTCCTATATCATTAATAACTGAATACCGTTGTTGCTGTTTTTGTAATGTTGATCATACACAACAGGTAACTCAAAGACTTCTGTGGGTTTCATATTATTCTGAAATGAATTTATAGTCAGTAATGAAGATTTGTTGTGGACCTCCAGTCCACCTTTACAACTGAGTCCCGATGACCTCCTTTCCCCAACAGCTTGTATTTAAAATATTCATTAAAAGTGAAACGTAACTTTATGTTTGCTTTGTTTTGCCATGTTGTCTGTGCCTCTAAACCTCCTCCTTCGTGAATGTAAGTTACCTGTAAACAAGACAAATAAACAGTGATATTATCTGGTTATAAATACTTGACACACACTTGTAGCTTTGATGCACATATCTTTTAAATTTATTTGAGAAATCACAAGAATAAACATTTGATGGACAAACTGTCAGGATATTTTGTCTTTTGATTAACACAAAGTCCTTTATAATAATTTCACCATTAAAAAAAAGCAATGCAACAGACGTTTCTCAACCTCGTGGGAGTCCGTTGTGAAGCAGAAAGGAGCTGAAGACCATTTTAAGTTCTCATCAATTTATAATCTGATAAATGTGTACAAATAAAAGATAATTGGAAATTATTATTTTCAGATCATTCGGATGCTACAATCGCACTCCTAAATACAAACCACTGTGTATATTTAAATTGACATGGCAAATTAAAAAAAGGTTGAGAAATTTAGATTTACAAACAACATAAACGAGCTAAATAGCATGAAAACACGATAACGATAACTGAGGGTTCACAAAACCATGACAAACACAACGCCATAAACACAACTACATAATTACTGTTACGCATACAGACCAAAACAAGTGGAAGAAACATTCAACTTAAACCACATAAAATGTATTCTGACCATATATTTTGTAAGCTTTCAATTTCCGATGATGCGTGTCGCCCTTTTATTGAGATATCATATTTTATCTAACGCTAACAACTTCCTGTTAGCTTGTTACAAGCCACAAGCTTCATTGTAATTTGTAGAATAGCCTTCTCAAACTCTAAAACCCCCATGTCATAATTATCTATATCGTTATGTGGTAATCTCATACGGACGTGGATCCAGATGCAGATTATTCTCAACAGTGTCTTCATAAAGAGGCGTGGGGTTGGAGATTTGTGCTCTCTCAGTGCTTTCTAGTTTAAAAAGTGTTTATTTTTTAATATTTTCTAACACCTGAAGCTACATCTGCAGGATTTACGTTACAATCTGTAAAATCTTGGAGGTCAACAAGAGGTTGAGACGTGATGTTAAATCGGATGCTCTGCTCAGGCAAAGTACGCGTAGAGAAAAATGTTGATGCTGACCACTAGAAGAGCATTAACGCAGCAGAACCTGGACCAGAACACGCTCTCTCTAACGCTCTGAACTCTGGGAGTTGGAGTTTCCTCCGAGCGCCGCGTCGCCGAGATACACAATCCTGTCCCCCGACCACATGTCCCCCGCCGGGTCGGCTCAGAGCCTGCAACACACATACACACACACACACACACACACACACAGGAAGTTACTCAAACAATAACAGCTGTGTTCATCACATGATGTCTAGTTTTTTTCCCAGATGGTGTGGATATTCTCACCCTGGGAGCTACGGTGGCTGACAGAGGACACTTTCTGAAGAGGGATTTCTCTCGGTGTCTCTTCAGTCAAAGTCCACCAGGTCAGGTTACACAACTGGGAGATTAGAAAAAAATGGAAATCAAGCATATTTCCCAACTACTTTGCGTGTTTTTTACACTTTTTGTTGTTGTTCTTAATAAGAATTCTTCATCTTACACAGGGCCATCACAGTTGGTATGGATACTATTGTTTGTGCACTAATTCACCTATACTGGGATACTGTAGATGTTCTGCACTTGTTGTGTATACAACAAGCATTGTCAACAATTATCGGTGTGTTTAAGGGGAGGTTGAATACACTTCTCTTGAAATGTGTCGCGAGCTCAGAGTAGCTGCTGTTTCAATTCAATTCAGTTTATTTTGTATAGCCCAATATCACAAATTACATATTTGCCTCAGAGGGCTTTACAATCTGTACACATACGATTGCATGTTTGCATTTTGAGTTCACAGGTCAGAATAATGTCAAATGTAACAAATGGCTCTCTGGCTTCAAATATTTAAGATTTACCGTCTTTCTATTGTTGTGCAACAATCGCTCCACTGTACTTAAGATTTTTGTCTTTGGTTTGTTGTTGATCTTTTGGATATGGATCGGTTTGGCCTCTCTGATTGTCTACATCACAGAGGCCGACCTTTAGATAAACCCCTTTACATCAGAATCAACTCTTTAAAAAAAAAAAAAGTTTAGTAAATAATACGACAGGTGTACCAAAGAGCAAAATACTCACACCTTAATATGTCTGTTGTTTACTGTGTGTGTGCGTGTGTGTGTACACACCTGTTCGTGGCTGGGCGGCGGTGTGAGCAGTGACACTATCGTGACGACGACGGCAGTGAGTCCACAGAGCAGAATGGCGAAGTGGAGGTAGTGGACGCTGCGCAGCACCGCGGGTGCCGAGTCCACGATGCCACACCTGGGAGGCGGGAAGGAGAACTCCAGCACCATCCGACACAAACCCACCACCAGACCCACCATCAGGCCCCAGAACGCACCCTGGACACACACACACACACACACACACACACACGCACATTACATTGCCTTAATGCGAATTAATATGCAAAACCTCCTGCTCCTTAAAGCGTCAGTATGTCTGGGTGTGTCCGGTTCCTTCCACACTCTCACTTTCCCACCATGATAATCTATCTCCGCGGTGTGTCCCTTCTCACTTAAACACACACGTGTGCCGCGACACAAATAACTCGGTGTCGCCGCCTTTGTTCCAGCCTTCGGCTAAAGAATGTGATCGGAGTGGTTTCCCACTTAACGCAACAATAAACTACCTTCTCACAGATCATCTGTCCTTTTTTTTAAAAAACAACTTATTATATTATTACTCCAAACCGTCGCTGTAACAACGTAAATGTCATGTTGTCGTAAACGTTTTGGATTGAAATCCCCCCCCCCCCAAAAAAAATGGGGGATGTAGAGACGAATGCATGCGGGCCGACTCGGCGTCTGCCTCGAGGTGACGACACTAATTGCAGGGTTAATCGGTATGTTTGCAAGTTACTGTTTGACGCTGCGGTTCAAAGAGGAAACGGCTAATGTTCCCATATTAAACCAGTCTGCATTGTTTGGCTCTCCACCGTGTCAGACTAGTCAGCGCGTGTGTCACATCCCGCGTGGTCAAGTGTGCCCTTTGACCCCCGTGAGTCAACGGCATCAAGCATTTTTAGTGTTCATGTGAGCAAAAATGTTTTTTTTTTAAAAAGGTCTCGCCTTTTTTACGTAATAGTGCTCCTGACCACTTTTTAAAAAAAATAACGTGCCATAATATGTCATAAGATTATGGCACGTTAAAAGAAAAGCCAGAAGAAAAATCAGGAGATCACCAAAGTCAGTATAGGATTCTGTAAAAAAAATGTCCAAATCTTTAGCTAATCTTAATGTCAAATCACCAACTCGGGGTTTATTGATGTTAGCAAACAAAAATACACTCTGTGTGACTTCATTTAGAGTTGGAAAAATGTGATAGTTATATTAAAGTAAAAGGGGGAAAACCCCTTTATTAATCGTGAGTGTGTTTACGGCAAGCGGACACACCCAGGACGTGCTCTATTAAAACAGGGACTCGTGCTCCAGCGGACTGGTCTTTACTGAAGCCCTGGGCTGAAACACGCCTTTACTACCTTTATAACAGCGCTGTCTCTTTTTACCTCCCTCCGGTAACCTTTATCTTCCAATACTCACACTTTCTGTCACTTGCACTCTGTTATCAGCCAGAAAAAACACTTTTGTCTATTCAAGTGAAGGAGCAGCACACTCATGCTAATGGAGGAATAATAAACAATACGCTTCCTAGAACCGGTGAGTAACACACAAAGAGATTCATGTGCACACACACATACACACACACACACACACACACACACACACACACACACACACACAGGCTCCACACCAAGAGAGATGTTGGCAGCTGGATCCCATGTGAGGCTAATAAAACCGAACAGCAGTACAGTGTTGGAGAGGACAAACAGTGCAGTATAGTTTAATGATGTTTATTTACATTATTAAATACTAACGTACTTATATGTTTCTGACAGTAATTAGTGCTGTAATGATCAATGGATTACTAATCAACAGAACCCAATGGATCACCAATGTTGTTTGAGTCATGTATTTAAACAAAACTGCAAAAAAAATCTGACAAAATTAACATTTTAAAGACATCCCATTGCATTCTGATTATAGGAACCTTTTGAGGGCATTTTACACCATTTTATAGACAAAACTATTAATAGATTGGCCAAAAAGAAAAATAATAAACAACCTTTCGTTTTGCGTGTTACCTGCTCATTGGTCCTCTTCCAGAAGATGGCCAGGGTGAAGACCGCGGTGACGGGCGGAGCCAGGTAGCTCGTCACCGACTGGATGTAAACATACAGCTGGCCGCTGTTGGCCGACTGCAGGATGGGGATCCACACCACGCTCACCACCACCAAGATCACAGTCACGATCCTGGAGCGAAACACATCGGGGTCACCTTCAGCTTTCTCTTTTCTTTATTGGTCCTGATGTACGTGTGGCCTCTGACCTCTGACCCCCCCCTCCCCCCCGATCTGTGAGTGACGTACCTGCCGACCAGTAGCAGCTCCTTCTCCGAGGCCCGTTGGCGATGCTTCTTCCAGATGTCCATGGTGAAGAGCGTGGAGCTGCTGTTGAAGATGGAGGTCAGCGATGACATCAGAGCGGCCATCATCACCGCTATCATGAGTCCACGCAAGCCTGTAATACAACACACAGATGAACACACGCGCATGTGGATAAAAAAATAAAAATAATTAAAGAGTAACCAGTCGACACATTTAGAAATAACAGCATTCTCACCACTTGGCATGAGTTCAATGACCAGCTTGGGGAAGGCGATGTTGGAGCATCCCACCTCAGCCCCACACACTCGCACACACTCTTCTGGATCCACACATCCTACCGTGTCTGAAATATGAAGACACAAGTCAGGAAGAGGTAACACAATTCACCTGGCTTGAATTTCTACTTATAGAGAGGTAAAGGATCTATAGGGTAAAAGTACTTTAATTTAAAATAACTCCATTATTTATATGAAATGCTATGAGTTAAAAATGGCTCCACTTGGGGCAGATCGCATGCAACAGATGACACAATGTTCTCCTTTCATTATTCCAATCATAATAATAAAGATTACAACATTTTGCCTACGAATACATAAGCTGGACATGTATAATTATTGCATGTACAGAAAACCCCAATGCATGTGTGTGCAAAACCACGAACACCCACACATGAAATACCTCCCCTGCTCTGTGAAATAACAACACGCACTCTTTTTTATGTGACGTGTGTGTCTGTCATCCACCTGAGAGCTGCATTCTGTACACGTCTGGTTTATGATTTCACAAGCTTTACGAGGAGGTTACATTCTCAGTTCAACGATCTCTTGTGTGAAGCAAAGAAAATGGGTCAACCGTGTCTGTTTCGTGCGTCTCTATCTATCCTGAACTTGACCCCTGTATTCTTGAACTAAAATAAAACTCTGATCCACACATGCATGAGTAATTTCTTTTTAATCTTTAAAAGCAGACACTGACTAGCAAGTCTGGTATCTGCACTGCATTTCCTAAAAAGGAAAATGATCCCACCTCACATTCTCCTGCTTAAGATTGCTTTCCTTGATATTCTTCTCTTTTTTTAAAAATGTATTTATATACAACTACTCTAATAATACAATAATTACGCTCCTATGGAAAGAGTACATTATATCACCGCATAGTGAGTGTATTACACTGTCCCGTCTTAAAGGTTCTGTTTTGGGGTTTGAAAACCCGGATTTGCGTATCCTTGTGTTCCGGCAGGAGGGCGGGGTTAAGCGCCTCCGTTTCCCAGCCAGCCGCCGGCCGGACATTCCGCCCTTCTGCCCCCGGAGACAGAGCTTCCGTTGCGAGTAGGGGGGGGGGGGAGAGTCCTCGGTGAACTCTCTCTGTCTGGAGCAACGTTTTTAAAAAGGAAAAGTTAGGGAAAAAGAATGAGAAGTTTAGACGTTACTGATATTTAAAGACGTTTGTCTTTCGGGGGAACTCGACGGGTTTTTTTGTTTGTTTTTTTGCCGAAAGACAAGAGGAAGAAGAAGAAAGAAAAGAAAGAAAAAAGTAGCTTCGTCAGCGCAAAAAGAAAAAAGTTAGCTTGAATCACCAAGAAGTTTCAACACGTTGTGAAAGGAGGATTAATGAACGCGTCTCTCCATCTTGACTCACCGGGCACAGACAGCTGCCGGGCCCCGCGGCTGGAGCGCATGAAAACGGGCTCTTTTTTCCTCCTCCTCCTGTCAGGTGAAGGCGTGTCGCTGGGCGTCGAGCAACACCTGAGTGTGCGCGTGCGTGTGTGTGCGTGTGTGTGTGTGTATGAGTTAACCTGACAGTCTCGCGCTCAGGAAACGGTTCTACCGGGTTGTATGGAATTCTCTCCGTTCGCCACCTCACGAGCTCAGGTCGCGCGGACACGTTATGGACCGACATGAGAGCTCGCACCTCCTCGAGGTTTGACCCGTCGGACCGACGCGTGGAAACTGGGTCAGGGCTGTTTCGGTACTCGACTATTTATTGACCGGTGGATATATATATATATATATATTTTTTTTTTTTTGGGGGGGTTGCCATGGCGTTGTCTCAGATCCAATGTCTGGATAATCACCACGTGAACTCGCGCGTGAGCGAGGGCAAACCGGAGTTCTTCTACAGCGAGGACCAACGGCTGGCTCTCGAGGTGCTCGTCACCAAGGGCCGCGACGCCTTCAGGGACTTCGCCCAGGAGAAGGGCGTGCGGGAGTTCCTCTCGGATTCGGAGCTCGAGCGCATCGCTCACACGGCGGAGGCCTACCGGCCCGGGCACGAGCACCATCCGAAACACGAGACCCCCGGCCCGGGGAACCTCACGCCGGGGTCCGGGGACTTCGGGGGAGACGGCGAGGTGTCGCTCCAGTATTGGCCCGATCGGTCCGAGGGCTCGGTGGCCGAGTTGGACCTCGGCTGGCCCGAGTGTATCTCATACCGAGGGGTCACGCGCGTGACCGTATACACGCAACCGCCAACCGAGGGGAACACGCACATCAAGGAGGTGGTGCGCAAGAGCATTTTAGCAGCGCAGAGGGTAGGCGATGATGATGATGATGATGATGATGATGATGATTAATCAAAAAACACTATTTTCAGTACAATAGCTCTTTGTGTAACTTGTGACTTGTATGTGTCAAAGTTGTGTTGATTCTACAGGATGTAAACATGTTTTAGCTGTTAGATTGTATTAAATTATATTTTAAGATGTATATATTTGGCATTTATGTAAATGTGGTGGGCAAAACACATTGTAAAATACAATCAAGTCCAAAACACCACAGCGAACGTAGGCTACCACAACACGCAAATAACCACAGTAAAAGTATCATAACACTGAAATATGGTTGCGTGTATTACATCACGGTTTGTCAATATTGTGGTAGCTCAGGTGTGTCATGCAGGTCGCTGCAACAGCACGACAAACCACAAAGTAAAGAAAATACGTTTCACAAGCGTCACGACGGGGTCACAGGTCAAGAACAACAAACACACGCTGCAGGTTGCAGCTTCAACCGATTTCAACAGTTTCCTCCCCCCCACCCACAAAAAAATAATCTGACAGGGCCGTAAATCTGGACTGAATCTAATCTAGTGTCTCACTAATTTACACCTCATCACCAGCCTCTGTCTTGTCCTCACAGACCTTCTTCTCGTTCCCTCAAGGCTCCTCTCACACTCGCACAACATGCACACAACAACGTTCCAATAAAACAAGTCTGATCTGGAGAAATATGCTGTGACGCCAGCAACTGGGTCACATGCCAGCAACTCCACACGTGACCTTTTACATTTTCAAGTTATGCATATATGCAAGTCGAGCTTTGCCTTCGGGGCGACAAAAAAAGACTAAAGATAAATTGATCCGGGTTGTAGTGTGAAATACTTTTTCACAGGCAATGTCTTCTAGTTTTTCTCGGATTCATCGTGCAAAAGTATAATCCCAATAAAGTCGGCGTTAAATCTGCGAACACATATTCTAAACTCGAGGTTCGCGAACTTTCTTTCCAGAGCTTTTCTTGATTATTTCATTGGGTAAATGACCTTGTTTACATTTTGAACTGGGTCAAGAGTGCATAGACCCCGTCGGGTGTGAAGAGTACCGTGTCCTCATTAGCAATGTATTGTTGAACCCACATAAACACGCTCTGTCCAGACACTACACACTCTATCCCCAGTCTGCACAGCACTGTGTGTGTCGAGCCGTCTCCTTACGGGACGTCTATGTTCAGACATATTATTTTTTTAAATATTGAAATATTCTTATATTCAGGGTTGTTTAGATGCACTTCTCACAAGTGCACAGCTTTCTTTTGAGTATTTAATGAGTGTAATATTGTTCTGTTAAACCCACCCTCACAGACCAGGAAACACTAACGCCTTTTGTTTCCTCTGTGTGTGTGTGTGTGTGTGTGTGTGTGTGTGAAGGTGATAGCCGTGGTGATGGACGTGTTTACAGACGTGGATATCTTTCGAGACCTGCTGGATGCGGCCTACAAACGCAAAGTTCCTGTGTACATTATCATTGACACGGCTTCGGTCCCCTGCTTTCTTTCCATGTGTGGCAGAGCTGATATGCACCGTGGGCACCTAAAGGTATGCATGCAGACACACGCACACACACACACACACACACAGATGATGTTTTGATAAGGCGGGTGATGAGCTAGTTGGACAGATGGCTACTCCTGATGAGTATATGATAATAGAAAACTGTTTATTTAAAAAAAAACGCTCCACTTACAACCTTTTAAATAAAACCTGTTTTGTTAAAGGCCCATTTCCAAATAGAGGATAGAATGTTTAAAAGTAGGGCACCGGCTTGACATAGTGAAACAGGTTTTTGCCTGCAAGCCTTGATAAGATGCATGCAGCAGCTAGTTGTTTAGCCACAAGTGGAATGTCTTTGTTTTCCTTTTGCCTACATGAGGTGAACTGGTCCAGGCGGTGACTGAACACATTTCACGTTTCATTGGCTGCTTTTGGGACATTAAGCACATTCCTGCAGACAGTTAGACAAACCGTGCACACTCTCACTTTACTTTCTGCGACATGTTTCTCTTTCATTTCTCTCCTTCTTCCTTTTCCGACGCGCCGTTAACCCGCCAAGCCTCCGGCTCTCTTTTCACTTTTCTTTTTATTCTTTTCTCCTTCTTATCTGCCATCTCCGCCGTTGTTATGAGCTTTTACGACAGCGTCCCCTGTGAGATTTCACACGGAACGTTTACTTTACGAAGTAACCGCGCTGGGCCAGGAACCACACCCTTATCACAGGGCCAAAAGGCAAACACCGCAGGGTGTGTCGCACAAGCATGCACATACAGTCCATGCTCCAACCTGCAGAGTCAGCCAACACAAGTGTATGGTGGCATTGTTAGAGAAGAACTGCTTCTCGTTTTTTGTCTTTTTTTTTCTGTTTTAGCGCCTTTATTTCACCAATATCCTTTCTCTCATTGAAACTAAATCCCCAAGAGCCCTATCTTTACACAGCATTAATCCTGTGTGTGTGTGTGTGTGTGTGTGTGTGTGTGTGTGTGTGTGTGTGTGTGTGTGTGTGTGTGTGTGTGTGTGTGTGTGTGTGTGTGTGTGTGTGTGTGTGTGTGTGTGTGTGTGTGTGTGTGTGTGTGTGTAGAATATGCGTGTACGCTGCTCTGGAGGTGTGGAGTTCTTCACACGGTCAGCACAGAAGGTGCGTGGAGCCCTGAGCCAGAAGTTCCTCCTGGTAGATGGAGACAGAGCCATCTCTGGTTCATACAGGTGAGCAGTATGTTGCTTGAATCATTATTTTATATATTATATCAAAGTATTTCATATAAGGCGTATTTTGGTATCTTTCAGCTCACTGTAGCGTTACTGTCTTTGTTTAGTCTTGGCGCTCTCGCCCCCAGATCCAAGCTGCAGTTTTCAGCATATGAGCATTAAAAAGTTAAACCAAGTCAGCGTCAGACAGAATATTTCAAGTATTCAATATGCCAAAAACACACCTATAAATGTGTTGCTCCATGTCTGCTGGATGTGTAAAAAGGCAACTGTTTGACCAAATAGTTCCATCTGGAACACTGAGATGAATGAGCTGACAGCTACACAGTGACAGAAACATTGTTCACCAATATTGTGACAAAGAAAAACAACTTGTGCTACGCTATACTATACTTTTAGTATACTTTGAAATATGCTATAATCCTCCCTTGGCCATGTTGCAACAATGCATTGTTATAAAAATGCAGCAGCATTTTCCCACGACTATAAACCTTCAAACACGCACAGACCTTTTTTTCATTGTCATCTATAATGACCTATTATTCATCATTACATCTCTGTGCTCTCGTAATAAAGCTGTTAAATAAGGGAGTCACTTCTGCGAATTTATGTTTCCATGTCCTCGTTTCCCCCCCCAGCTTCACCTGGTCCTCGTCTCGTTTGGACCGCAACCTTATCACTGTGATCACGGGACAGGCGGTGGAGACCTTCGACCTGCAGTTCTGTGACCTTTACCTCGTGTCCAGAGGCGTGTCTCTAAACAAGGTCCCCATGGTCGATGAACCGATCCCCGAGCTGGTGCCTCACGTGGCTCCTCCTCCGGTGTCAGCTGCTATTGCCAGGAAGCTCATCAATCCCAAGTACGCCCTGGTTAACACGGGAACCCACACGAGTCCCACTTCTTCTGACCAAAACTCCAGCAACAGGGCGTCCCAGCATCCAACTGGGCTTAAGTTTATGAAAAAGCGTGTGAGGCATGTCTTTGAAGAGCCGCCCTTACATCCGGGATTAGCCCATCTGGAGAAGGTGTACCTGATCCCGTACCTGCCCATCTGGCCGGAGCCAGACCCCGCGAGCGACGTGATTGGCTTCATCAACATTCGGGACGATAAGCGAGCCAATCAGGTTCACTTACAGAGGTCGGAGAGGTTCGAGACCAGCAGGGCGATACGCTTCAGTGCTCCGCTGTTTCCAGCAAAGACTGAGGAACCTGCTTCGGGTGGGGATGCAAAAGCTGGAGGAGCAACAGAAAACCTTTCTGGGAATACAAGTTCAGACGTCTCTACTCCTGTGAGTCCAACCAACAAACAACCCGAAGAGGAAACCCACTCGGCTCCGAATGAAGACCAGACGGATGCAACGGAGTCCGGCGGGCCCCCTCAGCAGCCGGGCGCCCCTTTAATACCAGACACGCACAAACCGGACGCGCCGCCACCGCCCGACGTCACCGCCGATTCACAGCCCGCAAACAACGACGAGCAAACTCCCGACGCTGAAACTGTCGCGCCTCCTGTTCCGAAGCGCCGCACTCTGCAGTTAGTCATAGACCCCGCCTCCTCGGAGGAGCCGGGCCAAACGCAGGTCTCTTTGATGAAAATGGACCCGTTGGAAAGCCTCGACGGCTTCAACGCAAAGGAGGAGCCGGCGCCCGTCCGCGGCCGCGTAGCATCCAAGGGCGACGGCGGAGACTCTGGGAGCACGGGCGACGGCAGCCAAGACAGCACCAAGGTCCTGTGCGACCGAGCGGTCGACGACGCGCCCTCGTGCAACTCCACGGCGTCGGAGGACGACTTTTACGACTGCTCCCAGCCGGAGCTGAGCGACCCGCCGATCAACGGAGCGACGACGGGGTCGGGCCGCGGGCATCGCCAAGGAGACGGGGTCAACATGATGGCCCGCCTCTCCCAGAGCATGCTGGATCTGCGGCCGTCCAGCCAGACGGAAGACAGCAGTGACCTCATCCGCCAATCACAGCAGCTCCGCCGACAGGGACACCAGTCACCACATCGGCACATAGGACAGGTATTATATTACGTAGGATACGTACAAGAGTATAGTATTATATTATATATTTATAATAGTTGTAATCTGTTGCTTCGTCTGTTGACGAAGCAACAGAAATTCATGACCAGAAATTAACATTTAAATTAATTTATCAAGCAAAAATGCCACGTTATTTGCCATGTTCTTTTTTTTTTTTCAGTTTTCATAAAAATCTTTTTCTTAGACTCTGGATCCAAAACCTGGTTTGTGAAATTGTGATGGCATTTTGTACCGTTGTCTCATATTTTAAAGACTAAACAATTTAACCGTTACTTGAATTGAAATCAACAGATTCACTTTATAATGAAAAGTAAAGCAATTTAAAAGAACGTTGTTTTTCCAAAAAGGCAAAAAGGCCACTCGTCGCTTCCTAATTGTGAGAACATGCCTTTGTTATATCATTTTAAATTGTATATCTTTTGTGTGTTTTTTAGTAGCCTCAGATTCAACCGTGCTTCCCGTAATCTTTTTAATAAATTTGCGATGTTAAATGAGTAATCACACAAAATAAGGCCAGAGGTTCCCAAGAGTTTGTTATGATCAAGCAGCTCCGGAAGAACACAGACGCGCTCTCGCGTCTATAAATCCCAGCAAAAAAAAAAAGGTTGTGTTTCAGCGGCAGGGTAAAAAGCAAGCCACTACCTGACAATTAAAAGGTGTGAATGTCGGTCCACATATTTGTGCACGCACCTGGATAGAGAGCTCGGCTGATCATGCCGGGGAGGACGATGAAGATGAAGGGCAGCATCTTCAGATAGGCAGCCAGGATCGATGCTCCCTTCACGTGACTAATGTTCTTCGCAGACAGGGACCGTTGCACAATCACCTACACACACACACACACACACACACACACAGAGAGGAACACAAACAACAACAATAATAGTACTAACTTTATTCATACAGCACCTCAAAGATGTAAAACCAGGAAATGAATGGTTTAATGAAATACACGTAGATTCAAATAACGGATACAATTAAAAGAACAATGAAAACAATGCGATTTTTAAAATAATAATAACAATTCTAAAAACGCTGCAAAGCTGCTAAAATTGGTGGTCGATACAATATCATGTGTGATTTTATAGATTATTTGTAGTTCTAGCTTAAAGCTTAAAAAGGTTGTATTGACTGTTGTGGAACCAGATTACAGTTTTCCAGAAAGTCAAACTTAAGGTTGGAATTTTCTGTGACGATACAGCTGCTACTGTGAATATCTTTCCGTATTTTAAAAAGAGGATTAAAAACATTTATGGACATATTTGTTCGTCATGTAGCCATTTTCCCCCATTTTCAACCACACTGGCAATGTTCTGTTTGGATTCAGTCTGTGTTTAAGACCAACTGGCTTTCATACAGAAGGCTGTGGAAGCTTAAATAGATTGCTACCGTTAGCACTGTGTCCTGGAGACTTTATATTGATGGTGTTTCAAACTATTAGCAAATGTCTCACCGATATTTCTTGCTATGAGCCTTAAGGTTTGATGAAAAAGGAAACTTATTAGAAATATGACTATAACTGAAGAAGGTTCTGCAGTGTGATCAGTCTCATGGCATCATTGTAATCAAACTAGGAGTAGATCCAGGAATTGAACGCATAAAAATGTCATGTTTTATCATACAGGTGGAGAAAAGTAAAGGGCCGAGGATTGATCCCTGAGGTACTCCATGTGTGAAATGTGTAGCGGAGGATTTCCAGTCCCCTGTAACCTCTCAAATAAAACACCATGTGCATCTCTTCTGGGCTCCGTGATGTCCGACTCATCCCTCCTCGCTTCTCTCCGTTCTAGTTGTTCCAGTCCTCCAAGTCTCCGGTTCGCGACGGGCGACAGAGAGGACCGAAAGTAATCGCGGCCAAACCGGGAATTTTTCAACGCTCCGCCCGAGCCGACGTCCAGGTGATCGGAGGACACCGTTACTGGCAGTCTGATTCGGCCCAGCAGCGCCCGGAGACGCGCTCGGGGCGGTCGCCGCGGCGCCACAGCCCGAGTTACCGGAAGACGGACTCGCCGGGCAACCCCTCGGGGATACTGGGCGTGTCTTTCTCAAAACTGAGCAATTTGAGACATTTAAAGGCGCGAGGCGGAGCGCTGCAGAAGAAGGCGTCTCAGAACAACAAGGCTGATAGGTAGTGGGGGCGGGGAGGAGGATGGAGAAGCGCTGACTCTGCGGTGTGGAATCTTCTCCATCTCTGGCACGCGTGTCGTTTCCTGTTTTTTAAAACCACCGAAGGCGCAACGTGAGGATTATCATTAGGGATCTCTCTTGACTGTGTCAACAAGAGTTGGCTGTTTTGATTTAATATGTTTTAAGAGGTATTGTCTGTCAATTAATCATATCACCTTCAGGCCGGATGGTTTCAGTCGTGTCTGAGGGGTATAACGCGTCGTAGAGGCAGATACTGATACCTTGATCTCCTCTGCCAACTCAGGCACTTCAACATTGTTAGCGATCCCTCAACTGTTTTTCTTTTTCAGAACTGTTTACTTTAAATGTGTAAGTGTATCTGCGACATGCATCCCGTCCCCCCCGATTATGTCCCCCCCCCCCCCCCCCCGATATAAGAGTCAGGCTCTGGTGTTGATAGCTCTGTGATTGGTTACTGATGGTGTTAGGGTCGGGCTGCTGTGTTGATAACTGGTGTGTGTGTGTGTGTGTGTATATATATATATATATATGTGCAATTTTAAATCACTGATGTTGGACCAAAAGTGAATGCTGTAAATAAAAAAAAAAAAAAGACAAATTGTCGCTGACCCCAGCTCTGTTGTTGCCTCAACCGGTTTCAGGTGGATTGACAGTTAGTAACTATGGTTATTACCAAAACTGTGTGTGGGACAACTTCCTTGTTCGACTTTGACCAACCTTACTTTTCTGTGGTCGCGTGAACACAGTTTTTATTTTAAATGCAATGGACAGTCTACAGACTGTGCTCCTGCTGCCTTTCTGTTTAATTTCCAAATATAAACCACTGGATTCAAGTAAATCCAGTTAGGCAAAGCAGTGGTATTACTTCATGCCAGCTTCCCCAGTTTTTAGATTCAAATAGATTTAAATAGACTTAAATAGACACTACTTAACTACTTCCTGTAGTTAACTACTTTAAAAAATAAATAAAATAAACTTCCTGTTTTATTGTAGAGAAAACACCTTAGAAAATGTCAACACCTGTATGTTGTAATGTTTACAATGTATTTAATTCATTTTTCATCAATTTAGAAAGGGCTCTTTCAAGCGAGCCTCTAGTGGCCGTTAGAGGCACTGCATGACAACCCACATCTGTTTTTTGTTCGTGTGTAAATGTACCTGGTCGGTGCACCAGTACCAGGTGGCCAGTATGGTGAGTCCCAGCGTCATGCCGGGCCAGGGCAGGTCCCCGGTGACGGCGTCCCTGAACAGGTGCATGGCGTCCTCGCGCGGCAGGTGGCACGTACTGTTGGGGATGATCTTACTGGGCACCGCCATGCGGTACACGCGCTCCAGGTTGCCGTAGCCACCGATCTTGTTGAAGGCTGTGGACGAAGGAACACACACACACTCCAACTGCAAGATCCTCAAACATCGGTGTTGGTTTATGAATGAAGATGATCGATACGCATACCAGTGATCGTCAGGATGATCGCCCCGATGATCATGATGAATGTCTGGAGGGTGTCGGTGTAGATGACGGCGGCAAGACCACCTGAAAGGAGTGTGTGTCGTGGGAATCTTTTTTCCAATGTGATTGTGTGTGTGTGTGTGTGTGTGTGTGTACCTGCTATAGTGTAGAGAGCCGTGACCACCAGCATGAGGACAGTGGACAGGTAGAGGTTCCATCCCAGACACACCTGAACGAACAAGGCTCCGGAGTACAGGTCAGTCTGGAGACAGAAACACAACAAGGATTCAATCTCCTAGGAGGTGAAGTTGTGCGTGTGTGTGTGTGTGTGTGTGTGTGTGTGTGTGTGTGTGACTTTGACGTACGGATATCTTTGTGAAGACGGACAACAGCAGCGAGAGGACAGCCAGGTAGGTTCTGATCCGCTCTCCTCCGAAACGACGGCCTAGGTACTCTGGCATTGTCACGATCTGAACACACACACACACACACACACACACACAGACACACACACACACACACGTTTCAACACACCGCAGCTATGCAGAATAGCTGCTAATTAGCAGCTGGTAACTCTAGACAAGAAGACAAATAAAGTAGTTCACGCTCTTTGTTTGAGAGTTGGTGTATGTGTGTGTGTGTGTGTGTGTGTGTGTGTGTGTGTGTGTGTGTGTGCTGTATCGTGAAACACCCTGTTGGAGAATTTGGAATTTTTTTAAGGTGGGGAATGTCTCTTGGCACCTAAATGTACCTGCTGAACCAGCCTTGACAAGCAGCGATAGATCAGTGTGTGTGTGTGTGTGTGTGTGTGTGTGTGTGCAAACTGACCCCTGAGGAGATGTAGACAGGCACAAATACCCAGGCCAGAGCCAGCAACACATAGGTGGCCTGAGAGGAAGAAGGAAAGGAGACAGAAAAAGGACGGAGAGGTTAACTACACATCGTTGAACTCTGTAGGTGTTCTGCATGTCCAGGCCTGTGTACAGTGTGCCTCATGTTCTGCTGTTCCACGGTTCTAAAGCATTGCACATGCTCTGCTGTTCCACGGTTCTAAAGCATTGCACATGCTCTGCTGTTCTACAGTTCTAAAGCATTGCCCATGTTCTGCTGTTCCACAGTTCTAAAGCATTGCACATGTTCTGCTGTTCTACAGTTCTAAAGCATTGCACATGTTCTGCCGTTCCACAGTTCTAAAGCATTGCCCATGTTCTGCCGTTCCACAGTTCTAAAGCATTGCCCATGTTCTGCCGTTCCACAGTTCTAAAGCATTGCACATGTTCTGCCGTTCTACAGTTCTAAAGCATTGCCCATGTTCTGCCGTTCCACAGTTCTAAAGCATTGCCCATGTTCTGCTGCCGCCCTCTGCAGCCAGTTACCTGCAACAGCTGTTGAAGGTTGAAACACAAATGCATCGTGCAAAAAAAACTCATTTCAGCTCTTTGGTCTGCACATGAATGATCAGACCGGCTCTGCTTCATTCCATCTGTAACGTGTTCATTTAATCAACAGACGGAGAAGCATCCCATAATGTCTACTCACATTCCATTCAAAGCCAGTGACCGCGATGCCTCCAGCAGCTCCGGTACCGGCCAGACCAATGAACAGGCCCGAGCCTTCTGAACTGGCAAAGAGAGACGCTCCAATCTGGGCTCAGAGGTGAGATATGGTTATGTGAAAGTATATGCAGCAATTTAACAAGTACTCTTTTACGAGGAAAAGTTCTGCATGTATAAGCTTACTTAAAAGGTACTTTTAAGTATCGAAAGTAAAAGTACTTGCTCTTGAGAATAAGGTGTGCATTATTAAGTGGCTTTTTAGCTAATTGGGGTGGTGCTCATTTTAACTACATTATTTAGAGTTAGTTTAGGTTTACAACATTAATCTGAGTGGTCATGAAATAAAATGAATCTGATACACACGTATTGTATTATTTTGTTGGATTTTTCTCTTTCACCCTTTTTTCCGGTCGCAAACTGTTATTTAAATGAAACCGTAGGAGTAATCTTCATCAATGTGTTGTATTTTATAAATGTATATTATATTTCATATATGTATTCGTTTTTTCAATGTGAATTCTTAATCTGAACAGAAGTATCATGACATTGAATCCACAAATTACACGTCAGGGTACACAGGATTAATATATAATTTGGCTAAATTTGATGACAAGCCAAATAATATCAAAGCTTACTGACACACGAACACACGCACACACGCACACACACGCACGCACACACACACACACACACACACACACACACACACACACTCACCGGCCACCACGCCATGTCCCGTCCAGCCAAGAAATATCCGCTCAGAGTATTCCTGCTCACCCTGCATGATGACTGACAGAGAAAACTGTTTCACACGAGCATCCAGAACACGCCACAAACACATATATATGTATATATATACATATATATGTGTATATATATATATATACACAACTGACTCTCACCCAGATGCCAACGGCGATGTTAAGAAGAAAGTAGGTTACTATGACGATGATGTCCGAGGAGCTG
The DNA here is from genome assembly GCF_009769545.1 of Cyclopterus lumpus. NCBI lineage: Eukaryota > Metazoa > Chordata > Actinopteri > Perciformes > Cyclopteridae > Cyclopterus > Cyclopterus lumpus. The sequence continues at coordinate 22,147,598 of NC_046966.1, forward strand.
AAGGACTGAGTCAGGGCGTAGAAGTTGACGGTGGAGTTTGACATCCTCAATGTTCAATGAAAAAACACCCCAAAATCCCACTTCCTGTGTTGCTACTTTCCTTGCAGCCACGCACACACACACACACACACACACACACACACCTGTCGAATTACACCTGTGCAGTAACTCTCATCAACCGCCTCTCACAATCCGACACTGTACCCGTGCCCTGAACACAAAGATGAACACAGTCAAAACACACACGTGCACACACACACACACACACGCACACACACTCCAGCCCTTGGTAGAAGACTGGTCCCGGGCTCTTACAGAAAGTGAGTGTTTCTGTGTTTTTCTTGTACAGGTGAAGAGGGCGGTCCTTTGGCTGAACTGATGATTAAACACATCACCTTAATGTGGCACCTGCAGCGCTGCGCTGGGGGATAATGGAGTGCACGGTGTGGGCGAGAGGCGGAGTACAGCAGATGCTCTTGTGGACCCGGAGTCCACGCTGATACACACACACACACACACACACACACACACACACACACACACGTGGTCACACGCGTGGTCAATCATTGGCAATGACAAGTGTATAATCATTAGCGTTTTTTCACACGCAAACATCTGCTGGTAAGTGCTATGTAGGGTCTTTTAAAGTGTGTGTGTGTGTTTCACCGTTTCTTTACTGTTTCATTCAGTAACTTTTGTGCACACATTGTTATCGATTCAGAGTCATTTTTGTTTACATTTCTTCACATGATTATATCTTCAAGGACAGATCCATTGTGGTTTTTGCATTATTGACGGATGATGGACAAACATAATGTTTTGGAAGTCAACCCTATAATATAATCCATTATTTAATTCTTTAGTATTTTTGGATGAGTGAAGCCTGATTCGCTTTGACTGCAGGCACTTTGGGTTCTTTACTGCTGAGAAATGATGTGTGGGATTTTAACCTTGAGAAATATTAGGTAATATTAGTAATTACCAGGTGGGGGAATCTCCTGAGATGGGGAGGTTAGTATTAAAGTTTAAAACAATTAAATGTAAATCTCACTCAAAAATACAGCTTTTTTTTTTACTCACTTTATAAATCACCAGAAATAACATAAAACAACATTAATATTATATTTTCCAAAAATAGCATATTAGCGGCAGAGTCTGCAAAGTATAATACATGTAGTTTAACATTAAAAAAAAATTAAAAATCATATTGCTGTTTTATTTTATACCACATTTATTATTAATTGCTTAAACATGATGAGGAGAAAACATGTATGACTATTCAAAGCATACAGAGAAAAAAATAAAAATAAATATCAACACTATATTTAGTTAAATCTCCACATTTCATTAATTGGAAGCATCCTGATACCACCATGCTGAAGGCGAAATAGCTGTTTTGAGTATTAAACATGGTACAGAAGTGTGACTTCTTTGATTTTAATATACTTTTTACTCTCATCACATTATGGACAGAGGCGGAAACAGTTACGTTGACTTTGCGTTCGTGCTTCCTGATGTGAAATGAATTCGGCGTCACACACAAACTGCTGGCCGGTGTGTGTTTGCCGTGAGGAGCAGATGGTGGCGACGGACGACACACACACATCATCATTAATCTTTTCTCCCTCTCTCTCTTTCTTCAAAAAACCTTTAAGATGTATAATGGTTTTGTGTGCAACAAAAACTTATGAAAAGAAGAGAGGAAGATATGAATGCACTACGGTGTACAAATATGAGCACGTGCAACAGTTACACAAATATAAAGTGAAGTACAAGTAGACTAAATATGAACACACCAGCTGAGATGTATAGACAGTAAATATGTATAGAGCGTGTAGGGCCTATACACAGTAACAGTAAGTCAATGAGAATAATTTAATTAGGGAATAGCTTGACATCATCTTATATTACATGTATTCAAATTGCAATTCTAATTCATTGGCAAAGCATTTTACAAGCTTGAGCACAAATTATATTATTTACACAATGAAAAATAATAATAAAACCCAAGTAAGCCCTCGTCCTTGCAAGGAAAAGATGGGAAATGTCGAAATGCAACATTAAAAACTTAAAGAGCAGCACATTGAGGGCTATGAATAATAACACAAAACAATTAATTAAAAAGTGTCCTCTAAAAGTGTAATAAGGGAAATTATAGGCACCCCAGGGGGAGGCAACTGGCGACGGGCCAGTGCCAGCTGTTTTGGAGCCAGAGGCACTTCAGGGTGCCAACTGTAGGAGAGAGAGAGAGAGAGAGAGAGAGAGCAAGAGGCTAAAGAAGTGCAACTGAGAACCAAATGAAGTGAAAGCCGAGGCCTCGGTTGGCCATCGGAAAGTTCTGGAACAGACCAAAGGAGCTCAAAACTATGATCCAGCTGGCAACAGGCAGCTGGTTTCGGAGCCAAGAGGCACCACAGTCTCTCTCTCTCTCTTTCTTAACCCTTCAGGGGCACTCGGGGCAAAACCAAGCCATAAAGGCCCCATGCAGACTACTTTCAATCGTCTATCCCATTTGTATGCTATACATTTTGAATATGTAAACTAAACTAATGTCAAAATGTGAAAAAATGACACGCTCTTCACTTGATTCTGGGAGTTTTGTATTTGGCTCTGCAGCAATGTCAGACCTTCAGCAGGACAGGGCATCAAGACTCTGCCGTGGTGCGTTCAAGACCTTCAGCAGGCCAGGGCATCAAGACTCTGCCGTGGTGCGTTCAAGACCTTCAGCAGGCCAAGGCATCAAGACTCTGCCGTGGTGCGTTCAAGACCTTCAGCAGGCCAAGGCATCAAGACTCTGCCGTGGTGCGTTCAAGACCTTCAGCAGGCCAGGGCATCAAGACTCTGCCGTGGTGCGTTCAAGACCTTCAGCAGGCCAAGGCATCAAGACTCTGCCGTGGTGCGTTCAAGACTTTCAGCAGGCCAAGGCATCAAGACTCTGCCGTGGTGCATTCAAGACCTTCAGCAGGCCAAGGCATCAAGACTCTGCCGTGGTGCGTTCAAGACCTTCAGCAGGCCAAGGCATCAAGACTCTGCCGTGGTGCGTTCAAGACCTTCAGCAGGCCAAGGCATCAAGACTCTGCCGGACATCTTGAAACGGAGAGGCACGTTTTCCTGGAATTATAAGAAGAAGAAGAATACTTCGAATTTATATTGCGCTTTTCTAGACACTAAATGTCAACATATCTTGGACAGACACACGTTTGAGTTATTATATATTTATATGTACATTTATATAATATTATATGAAATATTAAATATGACGTGTGACTTGACAATTCACTTGTTATCCTGCGGGGGTCAGTAACACGCTCAGCGGGGTCTCTAACGCGGACATTATCTACACACGAAGAAGAAGACGAAGAAGAAGCGTAACCCGGAAGTGGTACTTGACAAACAAAAAAAATTGCCGGGAAAATTCTGCTCCTCCGTCAAAGCGGCCGCTGGTCGCGAGGGGATTATTAATTTAATTAAATCTGTTTTCAGATTAAACACGTTTCAGAGCCGACATGGACGAATATGACGAACTGTTCGAGGTCCAGGACGAATTCGAGGACCAGTTCGCCGACGAGCTGGACGCGCTGGCTCAGCTGGAAGGAGGTGAGGGTCTGGAGGTCTGGGGGGAGGCGAGGGTCTGGGGGTCTGGAGGTCTGGAGGTCTGGGGGGAGTTGAGGGTCTGGGGGGAGGCGAGGGTCTGGGGGTCTGGGGGGAGGCGAGGGTCTGGGTGTCTGGGGGGAGGCGAGGGTCTGGGTGTCTGGGGGGGTCGCTCTCAAACTGGAGCAGGACATCACCAAATGACGTTTCTTTATTAAGCTCCACCCCTTTCACACCTGACCTGTGAACCTAACTTCATCATAAACTTCTACGAAGTAGGCTACTATTACTCAAGTACTGCATTTAAGTACACTTGTGAGGTACTTTACTTGACTACATCTATTTATCTGTTAACTTTACTTCACACTTCTACTCTACTACATTTCAGTGTGAAATACTGTATATATATATATATTTAATTAAGGTGTCAGTTGATTATTTATATATATATATATATATATATATATATATATATATATATATATATATATAGTGTGTGTGTGTGTATAATAAGATCCACCTGTTATGAGTTGCAACATTAAAGTAAAGTACACATTGGTGCATCAATAATTCTAATTCAGTCATATGATATATATATTATTCCCAAATGGACCAGTCTGCATAAAAAGTACTTTTGTACTTTAGTAAGATTTTTTTACTTGTACTTCTACACCTCCGTCTTTTAGCTTTTAGGGTTGGCGAAATATAAATAATCCACAACGCCTAAGAATATATCACATATACCGTTGCACACACGTGTATTTAATGTCTTGTGAATCATTTTATGAGTTTATGTGCATCTAAATGCAGCCTGACGTGTCTCTTGGAAGCTTTTTGATCTTCGATTGAATTGGAAATGAAGTAAAGTCATTTTTAGCTGTTATAAGATGTTGTCTGTCTCATTTGTACAAAATGTGTCACACTCTTAGTAACAGAGTGGTTCATCTCTGGGCTGTCTGTTTATTTATTTATTTATGTATGTTGATGAAGTAATCATCTAATATTAGAAAGAAGTACATCACAATAATCGCATTAATTATATGCGTTTGTCTTTTCTTGAATGGCGCAGAGGAACCTTCCAACCTGGGGAAACGTCAGAATCAAGGTCCAGAAGGCAACCCTCCGGACGTAGAGCACCTGCTGCACGCTCAGCCCACCAGTGAGTTCACCCTGAGAGAACATCAGCATCTTGTTGTCCTCGTTGTCCTAAGTTTGATCCCTTGAATCTCGACATTTCACCCGCAGCCCCAAAGGCCAAGCGGAGGAAGCAGGAAGCGGGAGTCGTCAAGCGACTTTTCAACTCGCTGAGAGAGAGCGAAGCCCCGTCCCGGAGTGATGACATCACGCCGCCGTCCTCTCCGGAGCAGTATGAAACGCCTCGCAACCTCAGGTAGGAGAGAGGGCACGGGTCGGCGTTAAAGGCCGATGCTTTTTGTGCGTTAGATCTTTTTTTTACACAGAATACTCGCTTTATATCTCGTGCATTATTAGGGAAGTTGATCTTTTTTTCTTTCTTTTTTTTAACATTTTAAACAAGATAATTTTTCATTCTGGTGTTTTTTAAGGCACTCAATTTCACAGAAAAACTGTTTATTACAATTGTGGTAATTAGATTATTAAATCTGAGAATAAGATTTCTGTAAAATCTTTATTTTTTTTTAGGTCAATCCCAGCCGTGTTGGATATAAGTGGCTTTGCTACAATCCCAGAGTCGCCCCGGCGACCTCCCACAGCGGCGCCGGCTTCGCTGCATGTGCTTAAGCGGCCTCCTTTAGAGGGCGAGTACATCAGTGTGACCGACTCCTCGGGGAGTCGGGTCTACCTCAGACAAACGGAAGACACGGGGAAAAAGGTTTAAACTCCTCCGCATGTTGAATGTTACACGGCAGGCTTTTTTGTCTAACAGTTTGTCCTAAATGCCGATTAATTTTCGAATAAATACGTGTATTTATTTGTATTTTATTTGCATTCATCCGCGTGGCTCCAGGTAGCGGACAGCAGGTCGGTAACAAACTCCCAGGGTGCACTGGGGCTGCTGACGGTGCCAATAGGTGTGTTGAGAGAGCAAGAGGCAGAGAGGGTGAGTGACCAGGCGGCCGAGTAGCCTACACACACACACACACACACACACACACACACACACATTGATTCTCATGAACCACATTCGATCACGATCAACCAAAATACAGAGAAACGAAACAACCATTTTCATACGAGTGGATCTGCATTAAATAAATACGCATTATTTACATTTCTTATACAAAACAATGCTTACTTACTTGTGCAAATGTTTGATATTTTAATATGATAGAAGCCTATAACTTGAAATGTGTCATTCATACATTCATTAATAATTTATGATTTAAGCTGATAATTTAAACACTAAAATAAAAAGCATCAAAGACCCTCTTTTGTGAATGGATTCCGTGATTGACGTTGGGTGTTTCAGATCTGAGAGATACTTTGTGAACTCTCTCAGGCTTGTTTGGTTAATTTTCTTCTCCTTCCTGCAGCGCCTCCAGCTGGTTATTGAAGAATCTCAGCATCTCGCAGATCAGCATGCCAGGTAAACTCCCCGTACCGTCTCTTGTCGCGCTGTCGCGTCACGAATACGATGAGCATATCTTCTTCTTCTTCTTCTTCTTTTATAACTCGTCACCTTGCAGCAGTGTGAACGACGTGCTCGCTCAGGCTGACAGCAGAGAAGACGAAGAGAACGACGATCCTCAAGACGCAGAGGGACGCACCTCTCGACTCTGGGTGGACAGATTCTCTCCCCGACACTACACGGAGCTTCTCAGTGATGATGTAAGGCGTGTCCGCGTGTCCACGTGCATGCAAACTCTGAGTGGATGAAACCTCTTAAGAAAACCGTAACTAAACCCCAGAGCTTCTGCTGAAATGCCTCAAAGTAGATAGTAGAACACTCGTCTTTCAGATTAACTAAAGGCATTCATTTTAAAGGATTATGTTATTCAGCAGTACGTTTCTTTAATAACTTTTTTGACTTACCGTTACCCTTTTAATTTGCTAACATGCTGACTATTATTATGGTTTGGTAAGCGGGTATTATGGTGACCAAAAGAAGGGTAATAGTTACTATTTTCCAATACTCTCCACAGTCTACAGTCAGGAGATGTAGGTTTTATAGGTTGGTGAGCTCGCTCCATGTGGTCACCTGGCTCCAGATCAGCCAAAAAGCAAAATTGCATTGCAAAAGTCTGTAGAGGGCAGTCACTATGCATATTTATAATACAGTATGTAGAATTAGAATACACTAAAAACCAACAACAACGCTATTAAATACCACTAAAGGAGCGGTTTGAGTGTGGCGCCCTGATGCCGGCCGTGTCGTCGTTTCTTTGCAGTTCACCAACCGCTGTCTGCTCAAGTGGTTGAAACTCTGGGACACCGTCGTGTTTGGGAGAGAGAGGAAGTCCCGCCCTGCCCGGTCCGACTTTCAGGCTCCCAACCAGAACTCATTCAAACCCAATCAACCCGATCAGAATCCAAATCGCTTCAAGAGCAAGATCGAGGTGACCGAGGAGCTGCTGGAGGCCGAACTGGACCAGTACAAACGACCCAGATTCAAGGTGAACCACACCTGCATCTTCCTGTCGGTGCAATTTCAGTTTAATGACCTCCCCTAGTTTTTCTACGAGATATCATTTACTCTGGTCTTTCTCTAGGTGGCATTGTTGTCTGGTCCTCCGGGTTTGGGAAAGACCACCCTGGCCCATGTCATAGCAAAGCATGCCGGGTACAACGTGGTGGAAATCAACGCCAGGTTGGAAATGACACTAATAAAAGCAGTGCGTCATAACTCGGTTCCCCGTTGTGACCCCGGTGGCTCTGGTTGTGCTCTTCCAGTGACGATCGCAGCGCGGAGGTCTTCCAGAAACGCATCGACACGGCGACGCAGATGAAGTCCGTTTTGGGAGCCAGCGAGCGGCCGAACTGCCTCATCATTGATGAGATTGACGGAGCACCTGCAGTACGTTTCGGACACTTAAAATCTTCTTCTTTTTTTTTTTTTTTAAACGTGTTATTTTGTGTCTTCATCTGTGTGGTGTTCGACAGGCGGCCATCAACATCCTGTTAGCGGCTCTGAACAGAAAAGATGGACACGGCGGGGAGGCCGGCACAGAGACTGCAAAGAAGAAAAAGAAGAAGGAGTCCCTCCTGCTTCGACCCATCATCTGCATCTGCAACGACCTGTAAGACAGACTGTTCTCAATAGGTGTTGGTTTTGGGGGTTTTCTTTGTAGCCATTATCCGATTATCTCCCTTTTCTTTTAGATATGTTCCAGCTCTCAGACCGCTCAGGCTGCAGGCCTTCCTCCTGGTTTTCCCTCAGACTCAGCCTTCTCGCCTCACACAGAGACTGGGAGAGGTCAGCACACACACACACACACACACACACACACACACACACACACACACACACACACACATTTGCGATCGCTCAGGTTTACATTGAGATTTTCCTTTCCAGATTTCCCTCCAGCAGGGGATGAAGGTAGACACCGGTACTCTGTTGTCGCTGTGTGAGAAGACTGACAACGACATCCGGTCGTGCATCAACACACTGCAGGTGGGTGGCATCCCCGTAGAGGAAAGATGGTGTGTGTGTCTGTGTGTGTGTGTGTGTTGCATGAGCAGTAATATACAGTCTAATGACATCCCAACTCGTCTCCACAGTTCCTCCACAGTCGCGGCCACAAGCAGGTGACCTCAAAGACCGTCCAGTCTGTGTCTGTGGGGCAGAAGGACCAGAACAAAGGCTTGTTCCATCTGTGGCAGGGAATCTTCCAGTTGCAGCGTACAAAACGGTACCGTATGCCTCCCCAGAAGGGCGTTGTGACATTATGATGGTTTAGTGGGACATATTGAAACGTGAAATATCAACATCTTCTCGTGAGGTTGTGCTCCCGCCACAATGCAGTGATCAGGGTCCCTGCAATGTGCATCGGGGTCCGTGACTGTTTTGTACGTTTTGCATTTATTGATGACACAAATGGGGAAATTGGAGATTTTAATTTCTCAGGGTACCTGTAGATCTTGAAAAACCTTAAAATGCATTGATTTTCACTTTCCTATTAAAGTTAAAACAATGTTTTACAAAGGTCTTTATCGTATTTTAAATCCCCAGTTTATTAATATTGGCATTATTATAGAGTTGCAGACCTTTTGACTTTATATAATGTTTTTTTTTTTTAATTGGTCCATCTATTCTCTGCCGCTTATCTGGGTTCAACTGACAAATGTCAAATAAATTCATGGGCTTGGTAAAAGTAGGTTTTAATTGATATTTTAGGTTTAAATTTCATTTCATTTAAATTAAAGGTCCTAACTAAATGGATGTTAAACATTAAAATGTGTCCTCTCAGGAAACGTATCGGCGAGGGCTTCGACGAGGCACCGGGTTCAGGAGGCGGAGCTCAGCGGTTCCAGCACATTCTACATTTGGCTTCATCCAGTGGAGAGTTTGAGAAGGTGTCTCAGGTAATGAACACACCTTCAAGATATTTTTACTTTAATCTTAAAGCATTGGCCACAACAGTCGAACATTCATGGTTTATGACGTCACGATGTCTTATGTCTGATACGGGGGTCTCTTGTTCCTCCAGGGTCTGTATGAAAACTATCTGTCCATGCGTGTGCGGGACCCCAACCTGCAGAGTGTGTGTGAGGCGCTGGACTGGCTGTCGTTCTCGGACAGGTTGAACTACGTGATTATGCACGGGCAGAACTTCTCCCTGATGAGATACCTGCCCTTCCTGTCCGTCACGTTCCACTTCCTGTTTGCCCACACACACGTGCCCCGCATCAGCTATCCCCACAGCCAGCACGAGGTACGAATCGGCTACATGCACCTGATGATGATGATGATGATGATGATGATGATGATGATGATGTTGTTTCGCATAGAAACACTGCAAATGATATTAATTGACAGATCGAAACAAAAAGAACAATACAAACACAATATACGATGTTTAGTGTAGGTGATGGAGATCATTGTGTCCTCTCCAGGCTGCCACGCGGCTCCTCAGCAGCAGGAACGCTTTGTCCTCCATGTTGGCCGACATCCCAGCATGCATCAGAACAAGGATCAGCCACCTCAGCCTGTCCCTCGATGTTCTCACACTTCTCCTCGACATCATCAGTCCCAAACTACGGCCTGTATGAAAAACCATGTTCAGTAAACGTGTGTGTGTGTGTGTGTGTGTGTGTGTGTGTGTGTGTGTAAAAGCAATTGTATGATTCCTGAGAACTTTGCCCGACTGAAATGAAATGCAGTGTGAAATTAACTAAACTATGATTAAATTCACAAATTCTCTAAAAACAAAATGTGAAGAACAGATTTAGACTGGCATTGAAGCTCACACTGCCCCCATCCTCTCTGTGTGTGTGTGTGTGTTCTAAAGGTTATAAATAGGCACGTTGGGGGATCATAAAACATTAAATGCATTGTATAAAATGTCACTAATCTTGTGTGTGTGTGTTTTTCTTTCCAGGTGAATCCACAGCTGTTCAGCAGCAGAGAGAAGGAGCAAATGCACGAGCTGATCAACACCATGTTGGCATACAACCTCTCATACAGGCAGGACCGCACACCTGAGGGGCAGTACACATACTTCCTGGAGCCGTGAGTGTACACATACACGCACACACACACACACACACACACACACACACACACACACACGCGCGTGTGCCCCTGCACTCTCCTGTATGTTGCATGTGGACACATGCAGGGCAGACGTGTGTTTCGGGGGTGTTGAAGGTCACTGCTTTTGTCCACACCGTGGTGCTCTGCATGGAGGCTTAGAGAGTAATCCCCTAAACACCTGGTGCGTGTGTGTGTGTGTGTGTGTGTGTGTGTGTGTGTGTGTGTGTGTGTGTGTTTGATGGTAGTGGTGTGGGAGCAGAGAAGCAAGCTGGTGGATGAAAGGATGCATTTTTGAGATTTGACTTATTAGAGCCGTAATACTAGGAGGAAAGAAGTGTTTTGGAGGCGGGAGGAGGAGGCGATCTGGATATATCGAGGCATGTTAAAATCCCAGATTAAAACCGAAAAGCAGCGGAAACTCGGCGGCTTCAAACCGCCACGTTGACTCGGGAGACCTTCGTTCATCTCTGACCTTTTTCTGAGGACCACGGAGAGTCCGGCGGAATGAGATAACTGGACGTACGTCTCAAGTCATGCCGACCCGGGCGGAGGAGCGGCAGCCGGGCCCCCAGAGGGCCTCCTTCCTCCAGGCTCGCTGTGACAACGTGCTGGTCACCAACGACTGGTGCCTGCCTCTGGTTCTGGCTCTACTGCTGCTTCTGCTGATCTACACCTTCCTGTACCTGCCGTCTCTAGCTCACCACAACGCCTCTCTCTGGAACTCTCCGTAGATGAGGTCTTGGAACACAAATTGGGGGAATAAACGTTATAAACGACACGGGCGGCGGATACGCCCCCCAAAGTCTCAACGGGGTCGTCTGATTGGACGGCTCTCTTTTTGGACAGCGTCTGTTGATTGGTTAACATCTCCCGGTTTTGGAGGCTATCGGTGGGCAGAGAACCAAAGAGCAGTAAAGTTGAACTTCATTCATTACGAATCAATCTTTAAAATCTACCTCAGTTCTGTTACTGTGGAATATTTGCAGCGATATTTTGTACTATCCTGATTTCCGAGAAGACGTGAATATGATTAAAGATAAAACACTAAGACAGTTAAACATAAATGACTTAAAGTTAAGTACTTTACTTGGACGTGATGAAATCGCATATCGAGATATCGTCATACACAATCAAGTTGTCTAAATTTGATAATAAGAAAACACACGCTAACTCAAATTAACTCTGTTAAATCAAACTATTGTCTCAATCCTATTATTATTATTATTATTATTATTATGCATGCATGTAAACATAGTCGGTGTAGACCTTGAAATATATATATATATATTTTTTTCTGTATCATTTTACTTAATGTTCATTTAGCAAAATACTTTACTTTTCATTTGTCGAGTATTTAATTCACACGGGAGCAAACACATGGTTATTGAATATAGACTAGTTAGTTAATGAATCACCAGAAAGCATGCTATGTCTAATATATTTCTATTGAGAGCCCTAAAGTATAGATTTGTATATATCATAGATCAATGTGGTTATCTGTGCCTTTTTTTAACTAAACGGATTCTGTAAATGTTAAATGTTCTAGCAAAAGGTAAAACAACTTAGTATTAGCTGCATCGATGTAATCCATCATTTTGAACCATCCTTAATTATAGAGATTGTTCTCATGATAATATCGCAGATATTTTATAGCGATAACTTGGAATGAATAGCTCACATAGTGTGTGTGTGTGTGCGCGTGTGTGTGTGTGTGTGTGTGTGTGTGTGTGCGCGTGTGTGTGTGTGTTGGGGAGAGATGGAGATCAGCGATAAGAGGATTACGGTTTTAGAGATTCAGGGTTTTATTGTGGAAAACATAAACCCTGGCACCAAAAGAAGAAGCCTAAAGTTATTGTTTGTCCTCTAACAAAGTGTGTGTGTGTGTGTGTGTGTGTGTGTGTGTGTGTGTGTGTGTGGTTTGCAGGCGCATCGAGGAGGTGGTGAGGTTTCCGGGGCTGCCGCCGCGCCGCCAGCTGACGTATCAGGCCAAACAAACCGTCAGCAGAGAGATGGAGCAAGAGAAGATGAGGAGAGCCGAGCAACTGATGCTGCAACGAAACCCTCCGACTGTGAGACAGATTCTATGGTTTTATTATATATTTAGACCACGAGTTAATAACCTAACGCGTTTGTCGTCTTCTGTGTTTAAGCAAAGAGAGATTGACAAGAAGAGCGCCGCTCCCACATCGACCAGGAACCATCAGCAGAGGCTGGAGACCATCGTCAAGCAGACCACGGTGGAGATCAGGGTGAGAGAGACACACACACACACACACACACACTCAAATACAAATGTACATCACCACATTAAAATCTCTGTTAAAAGAGCACTTCTAGATCAGGGACATGATTCTCTCTGCAATATATAAGACGCTTTCTGGCACGTGAGCTGGTATGTCGCTGAAAATGGAGCTCAAATTAATTCAAATTTCACCCTCGACACCGTTTTTAATTATGAATAATTTTTTAATGATCACAGATCTATTTTTATCTACAAATCCACAGGGGAAACGGTAAGAGAGAGAGAGAGAGCCTTCATCCTCTGGTCAGCGAGACATTACTCCACCGTATCTTCACATAGCCCATCAAGCTATATTAATAACATATATTTAAATATGCTCTTTAAATATTGATGTCAGTTCATGTCAGTTTTACTTTAATGCCACGTCATTAAATGCATTATTTTTTTACCCATACAATATGTATACGTGTGCACATTTTAAGCTAAAAATATCACCACCGTGGATGTTAGTAGAAGTCTGTTGTGCATCTCAGACCTCAACATGGAGTTATGAACTAAAAAGCTAAAAGTATCTACAGGGTGTGTTTTTTTTAGAGGCCTGCAATTTATGCCTTTTTTTGTGTTTTTTTTAACCTTTTTCGTTGATAATTTAATCACCTAGTTGAGTAGAGCATCAGCGCTCTCTTGTCTCCCAGTGCTGAGCATCCCATAGTCTCCATGCGTTAGTTGGAGCCTGCAGGTGGAGCCAGTATCTGACCATCAGAGCCTCTCTGAGCGGTTCAGGAATAGAGCGAGTGAACCTCTGGAGGGCAGGAACGAGGATAATGAGAAGCCACTGGGGTTTGCAGTCCCTCGCGGTGTAAAACTGGGGAAATCAGGCTAATGAGAGCGTGTGTGTGTGTGTGTGTGTGTGATCGTTCATTGTTATTGACCTCCTTTTATCGAGGACGGCGTGTCAGAAAATGTCCCGATTTAACCTCCTCGTCCTCCTCGCTCTGTGTCCTCGTGTCTTGCAGCCCGAGGTGGATTTCTTCGGTCGAGTCGTCGCCCCCAAACCCCCGAGACCGCAGCCCACCTCAGAGACAGGTACAGAGGAGACTGTGGACTACGTGGCTTCATGTATCCACAATCCTGTGAGACCTGTTCAGGGGGGGGGGGGGGGGACCCCATTGAGGCCCATTAGGCCCATTAGGTCCAAACACAAACAGAGGTGATGACTGATATGTGTGTGTTACGCAACACATTCAGAGCACTCTGCGGGCGGGAGGTCTGGACTGTCAACAGCTCCAGAATGTTTGTAATATCATATTTCTACTTGAATGCATCTACAGCCTCTTTCTTGTATTTTTTTTTTTTTTTTTTACGACACGTCTAATGCCGCTTATACGTTTTAGTTTGCCTACATTTACTCATCCAGTTTGGAGAGTCCGCTGTGGTTTTTGGCCTCCCAGTAGCTTTTGTGTCACTGGAAACCAACGTGACCGACTGCTGTGACTTCGAAGGCGTCGCCGCTCCGTTGGCACATTTGCCCCCCGAACAATTAAATTAGAATCGGGTCGCTTGTCCTCATTATTTCTAACAGTATGCTTCCACTTTAGCTCGCAGTGATTTTTAAAAGTGCACAAATCGTTGAAAACACGCATGTTATTGTTCGTCTGTGACTTCTTAATAATATACAGTAATAAACACCCTATTAATGCTTTTAAACAGCAACTTGTCCCTTTCACTGTGGAGGAAAAACAGGCTTTATTTATTTATTTATTTACAAATATTCAGCTAAAGGTCACGTCCGAGTCAAGGTCGTCCTATTTCGCCGGCTCACAGGTGTGCAGGTAGAGGATTCCTGCAACTCCAAACATGCTCTGCTTTCAAATACCTGCAGCTTTTTAAAAAAAAATGTATTCAGTCGTCAACATCGGCCAAGATTCAAGCGAGGAGAAGTTCCTGAAATGGTTCAATGGGATGGAAAAGCGGAGCTGTGCATGTTTTTCTAGGTCAAAGTAGGAATCGACACGTTTCATTAATCAAAGCCATCGCTGGACTCGCATCTCACAGATGTTTCTGCAATTTAAACGTGCGACATGACGAAGGAAAGGTGTTCAGGTTCTCATAATCCTATGAGAGAGCTCATAATCCTCCTCACAGTAATTACTTATTTTTTTTCTCTTTTAGAGGATTAGAGATGAATCGGTTTTAGTTGATCAAAAATAATCCGGGACAGTTTTTGACAATCAATTAATGGTTTTTAAGTCGTGCTCCAAGCTGAAGTGACAGAAAAGTACTCGTTCCAGATTCTAGAAATGTGATTTTCAATTTATTGAGGTTCAGACGAAAAGAAATGGGCTTTTGGGAAATTGTGATTTCTGACTTTTTTTTAAATATATAATGGTTTTTAAGCTTTTTGTCTTTTTTTTTATCTTTTTACTTGAAGCACTTTGTGATGTCTGCTCTAATAGTGTTCTATAATTTTTTTATCAGAATTAATATTAATCGCCAGGTTCATTGATTTATGAAAATAATTGTTAGTTGCAGCCAGAGAATATAATACTAAAATTAATTCAAAAAATGTTTTTAATCCATGTAGTCTATAAAACATTTAATTACTTATATTTATATTTTCTATTTGTGATTCATGACTTTTTTTGTTGTTGTTGTTGTTGTTAAGCATCATAACACCAGGAAAGATTTGCATGTGAAATCCTACTGAAACCTTATTCTGAATAATAAATAATTATAATAAAACGCCCTAAATGAAACGTCTGCCCCTCTGCAGGTGAGAAGTGCCCAGTGGTCTCCATGGGGACGGCGGTGGGCAACAGTGACGTGTGGTTCCGGTTCAACGAGGGCATGTCCAACGCCGTCAGACGCAATGTCTACATCCGAGAACTACTGTGACGCACACACGCCTGTATGTCGTGCATCAATAAATCCCCCCAAAAAATCCAGCTGTTAAATTCAAAACAGTCTTTATTTTGATTGACAGTGTAAAGAGCCAATAGAAACGTGGTGTTGAACATTTCCCACCAGTCCGTGAAAACAAACTTCTAGAAAGCTACTCGGTGCTGCACGCTCACACACAAAGACACGGTCGTCTTTACATAAATTAAAAGCATTCAGGAGTCTCCCAATAAATAAACATGATAATAGCAATAATATGTGTGTGTGTATGAGAGAGGGGGAGAGGGGGGAAGAATGAGTGAGTTGGTGCAGCGTGACTGTGCGTGGGGAGTGCATGATTCTTTAGTTTATATGCAGCCGTGATTGTGTGTCTATGGTTGTGTGTGTGTGTGTGATCATTAGAGGATCACACACTTGCCCTTCTCCACCCAGGGGTTAGCTCTCATCAGCTCAGGGTTCAGGAATGGATCATCACAAACACAACCCTCGATCCACTTCACCAGCCTAGAAGAAGAAAAACACACTAAGCATGAATCTGATCCTGTGTGTGCGTGTGTGTGTGTGTGTGTGTGTGCTGCACACTCACTCGGTAACGGTGATGGAGGATTTCTCTCTGTTGATTGCCAGCTGATACTGAAGGCTTTCTACTTCTCTCCTCATCTGTGGAACGTCTAACTCCTCCATGATACTGCTGCTGTCCACACACACACACAGACACACACACACACACACAGACACACACGAGAAACACACGAGAAACACACAACGCATTGAGGCTCGAGTGCATTAAAGAGTTCAGACGCACTTTACATAAGAAATATAGGTGGGAATGAAGATGTATCAAATGTTTTATTGTAGAAGAAATGTTTAATTTCTACAGTTATACACACACACACACACACACAGTGTCAGTGTGTGTTTTTTTTTTACCCCAGTTAGGATTCCTTCACTGTTCATTGTCGGGACCAGTAAAAAAAAAAAAAAAAAAACACACAATAAACCAGTTTTGCTTTAAAAATCTGTCTTTTTTCCGACGTGGTTCTCCGAGCAAATGACAAACATTTGGGTTGATTCTCCGACTCGAGATATGACTTTGGTCTAGTCTGGTTTTCTTTTGACATTTTAATGCGGAGAAATTGCACATTATACCTTCATTTTTTTTTTTTTTAAGTCGATTACTGCTCTTGTAGATATCTTGAGTTTATGGTACAATCAAGATGTCCCTTTTAATTTCAGTAATAATACCTGACCTCTGCGACCCCTAAAACAAAGCAACGTCTACCAGAAGTAGAACACGTTTGCAACCAGAGAGCGTTTCCCTTCACGTTATTTGAATAATCCTGACGGGTCCTCAAGAAGGAAGTCAAAAAAACAGGCAGATCAGAGGAATGTTAGTCTGAAAAAGCATATTTCAAAAGCAGAAATATGCTCTTTTTTTTTTGCGTTCTTCTCTTTATTTGCCAGCAAAGACCCATCAATGTTAGTCCGTCTCCGAATACTTTCCACATGTAAATCTGTAAAAGAAATCGAGTCATAAATGTATCGTTTCATTTTAAAGAAAACGGCTCCGTACGATTTTATAAAGTTTTCTTTATTTTAAGTTAACTTTTTGCTCTGTTTATCTTTGCTACACTAAAGCGCCCGTGTTCATCGTAAAGAAGGAACATGTCAGCCGGTGCGACCGAGTGGTTCACTGATGATAAATAAATATACACGGACGACAATCAATTCATTGTTGGTTTGGGATTTATTTGGACAAAATTAAAAATAAGGAATATTCTTTTTAAGTCATTTCATATTTTACGAAGGCTAAAGTACTGAAGTATTAGCCAGTAAAAAATGCCTGTAAAGTACTTATAGAGTGTTAATTATATTATTGATGTGTTAACATCCTTACAGCTTATAAATAAATATACATGTATATATAATAGTAATGCCATGAGATAGAACAGGACTATGATAAATCCATCATGAAGGTTTTTAATTGTTCAGTTTTAGTGGAAACTGTTTTAAGGGTTTTAGTTTGTGGACGTCAAAAAATCACTTTGATAATTTATGGTTTCATACTAACTTAAATTTCTCCGAATATATATTAATATGTTTGTACTTTTCATCAAGTATTCGCCCGGGAGAATACAACGAAATGGGCTTAACGTGTGGTTCTTTCATATAGATTATTTATTTAGGCCATGTCGCCCCATGTTTGTGATGCTGTTGACCTACATTGTATTTATAGGAAGAGGTTCGACACTGCATTATTTTATTTTTTTTTATCATTGAGACATAACAGACCAACATTATAACCTTTATTTCTCATGTATTTATTGTACAGCTGTTAAAGCCTGGTGCAACAGAGTAAACGGAGGTACATGTTGCCCTAAATGGAACGGAAGACCATATCAGATGTACAATTTAAAAGGTATTTATAGTCAACTTAAGTACAGTATTTACAGAAATGCACTGTTGGATTACTCTCAGGTTTGAGATTAAAAAACACCAGCACACTGGTTGTGTATTTGTACTTATTGCAAAGTGTGCCCCACCCTGCCACAGGCCACATTACAGCAGGAAGAGAGAGAGAGAGAGAGAGAGAGAGAGAGAGAGAGAGAGAGAGAGAGAGAGAGAGAGAGAGAGAGAGAGAGAGAGAGAGAGAGAGAGAGAGAGAGAGAGAGAGAGAGAGAGAGAGAGAGAGAGAGAGAGAGAGAGAGAGAGAGAGAGAGAGAGAGAGAGAGAGAGAGAGAGAGAGAGAGAGAGAGAGCCGACCGGGGATCAGTTAAGTCTTCTCGACTGGAAACTGTCTCTCCTCATCCTCCTCCTCTTCATCCTTTTAACGGATCTCAGTAAGCCTCCTCCTCCTCCTCCATCAGCATCCACCCTTCCCCGTGTCTCCAGCAGCAATAGCTGCTCCATTAAAAAAGAAAAAGAAAGGCCTTCATCATTTAATGATGACACCCTCCAGTGACATCAGCCTCCGCCGCGCAGCAAATCTGGGACATCTCGAGCTGCGGATCGCAAATCGACATTTAGATGAAGTCGCCTTTTTTTTAAATTATATTTAATTTTTTTTTTTTTAAGCGTGAACATCCGCGCGCAGGAGGCTGAACAAGCACGGCTGGTCCCCGGGTCGCTAACACGTTGTTTCATACGCATTTTGGATCGTGATTGTGTGTCAATGGAAACGCATAACCAACCAACCCCCCCCCCCCCCCCCCCCCCCCCCCCCCACACACACACACACACATATATATGCACACACAAACAACCGCTCTTACCGTCAGGCCTACCGGAGAAGGACCGAGGGTCGATTTTCACTGCGCAGCCGGCTGATGGGAGATGCAGACGGGGACAACAGCAGCGGAGAGTCGGGAGTCGGTGGAGAGGTTTTGCCCGGTAGAGGAGTTCGGCTTCAGTGCAGGAGGAGGACTAGGAGGAAGGAGGAGGAGTGTGAGAGTGTGTGTGTGTGTGTGTGTGCGCGGCGCAGGGCACTCCCCTGCGCTCCTCTCCGGTAGCGACTGGATGCGGGATGCGCAGGGCGGAGAGAAGAGGGGAAGCCACGCCGCCTGGTTTGACAGTCAAACGAGGACCCGGGACGCACCTGTAGGGAAATACGGACACGCGCACGAGCGGACACGCTCCTAAGGGGGACAAACAAACCCGAGATTTAAAAAAAAATAATTAAAAAAATAAATGTCTTCAGATGACCGGATGTGAGGTAATAATAGACCTCACATCCCCCCGAGATGGGAGCTAAAATTAGAAATGAGGTTAAAGAGCAAAGTCGAAATGGGACAAAGAGTCTTATTCTCCTGGTTCCTCATTGACTCCGAGTGAATCTTGAAGTACCGAGCTGCAGCCTGTGTAGTCTGGTGTGATTATGCACAATATGGTTTTACGCATTAAAATAGTGGTCAACTAGATTAACATTCTCCCATTTAACCTTTACATGTACACCAGTGACAGAGAAGCCCTCAACTTTTTTTTGCAGATCGGCTCCTCTGAAAGGGAAAATACAAATCTATGGGCGGCTCAAACAAATTGGGCTTCCAAGCTGTGATCACATGCAAAATAAGCTTTATGTTGATGAGTTGCACCACCAACATCCACAACGTATCTGGCAGTTTATTTTAAGTATGTAGCCAACTGGACTATAAATCCTACCTTCAGGTAAAGCTAAACTACATTATGGTCGCCGTGTTATTATTGTGGTACGAATGACCAGACCAGAGAGAGAAATCAGTTCAGAGTCATCGTTTATTCAGACAAAAGATGGAATAATATTGAAGCAAATACAGCAAACATTTGTATTCAGTTCTTGGGGTTTGCTTGAGGGCGGCAGTCATCTGGTGTCGGGGGAGCCTGAAAGGAGACAACGGTACTGGTTTTAATTCACAAAAGAAACTACTGACTACCGTCATTAACCATCTACAGTAGGAGCCTCAGTAAAAAGTTTGAATCAGGAGCCGAGACCAGCCATCATAGTAAAAAGAAAAAAGAAATGTGCATCACATGCTACAAGTTATTAAAATGCAAAAACACTACGAAGACTCACCAGCAAGCGAAGCTAAAGAGACAACGGCAAGAGCTTTGATCTCAGGACCATTTGAGTCCCTGCAGCCTCTGATCTGTAACAATTAGGTGGGAGAAAGGTATTTTTTTTTTTTAAAAGGTCACATTTAAGGCAAAGACTACACTGATAAATAAACGGACAGCCTCAGAATAAAGATAGAATCAGGAGCTGGAGACCAGCTCTCATAGTAGATGTCAGAAAAGTAATTTGATTTAATCATCACAGGCTACACATTATTAAAATGCCAACACAGTGCGTAGACTCACCAGCAAGCAAAGACAACAACAAGCTCCCGTGTCAACAAGAATTTCGATTCTGAGGACCATCTGCAACCGCTGATCTGTAACAATTAGGGGGGAGAGAGACGGTATTAAAGAGTGACATTTAAGGCGAAGACTGCATGGATGTAGTAATAACCAAGCCTCAGAATAAAGATAGAATCAGGAGCTGGAGACCAGCTCTCATAGTAGATGTCAGAAAAGTAATTTGATTTGATCATCACAGGCTAAAAGTTTATTAAAATGCCATAAAGCTGCGTAGACTCACCAGCAAGCAAAGCTAAAGAGAGCCAACGTCAAGTACTTTGATCTCAGGACCATTTGAATCCCTGCAGCCTCCGATCTGTAACAATGAGGAGGAGAAAGGTATTTTTAAAAAAGATAACAAAGTCAAGAATACACCGATTTAGTAATAACAGCCTCAGAATAAAGATAGAATCAGGAACTGGAGACCAGCTCTCATAGTAGATGTCAGAAAAGTAATTTGATTTGATCATCACAGGCTACAAGTTATTAAAAATACCAACAAGCTGCGTAGACTCACCAGATCTTAAAACCAGTGAGGCTCCATTCCCCCAGTCTTTCCACTTTCAGCTGTACCAGCATCATCTGCAAGGCAAAAGAGCTGGATGTTAAAATAAATAAATAAATAGACCATTACATGTTTGAAAATCAATGGACCCTCAGATGAGTCAAAATTACGACCTGCCACTCAGACCAGTTTGTAAATAGTTACATTTATAAAGTATATTGAGTCATATCCATTGAGACAGTTCGGGTCCCATCATATCCTTTGAATTATTTACATTTTAAGGTTTTGAATGCAGATCTACTCACGTTTCCTCGTATCCAGGGGGCGGCCATCTTCAATGCAAAGTCCACGTCTGGATTTCAATCATGCAAATCATCCAGGTGCCAACTGCAGCAGGCCTCCATGGGATTTACTGGAAAAGAAAGGGGGAATGAATAAATTTCAGCAGCAGACATTTTAACCTTTTATGTGACCATTTTTTTTAAAGATTTCATTCCCACACTAACTTTAAAACATTTTCGCACAATAGACCAGATTCTATTCATGAACATCATTTTTTAAAAAGGGAAAGATTTGGTTGAAAGCTGGACTCATGTAGCCATTATGCAACACCACATTCCTATAAAAAAGGAACATTACACCAAGTTGGGCAGAATTGTTTCGTGGACAACCGTTTGATTAATTACCTTTTGCAAAAAGTTAATTAAATAAAGTCTCCAAGTGACACTTTTTTTTTTTTTTTTTTAAGGCGGAGGCAGCACGTGGCAGCTATGGCCTTTGCACGACAGCCACGTGCTGCAGATTAACCCAACGCTGCATGTTAAAGACCAGCACACACGGTCCTCCGCGTGTTAGCGACACAATACTCACATTTCTTGGCCGGTCGGGATCGTTTCAGTCCCGCTGTGGTTCTCTTTTTGCGGCCGGGGCCTAAAGTTAGGAGGCAACGCGGGTGCGTCTCTCCTTCCATGCTGCTGCTTCTGCTGGTGACTGGCACTGACTGACGCGTCAGAGGAAATGTACTTATACGGCTTCCGTCGAACGGAAGTCCCGCCTCTTTCTCGGCTAGCTACTCGGCTACATAGCTTCATTGCTAACTGCTAAGCTCGCTACGTTTGCCGGACTTTCTTGTAAAGCGAAGACGTCGTTGTGGGACTTTCTGGCCGCGTTCTTGCTTATCGGGTGCCTTGTTGATGTACTGGACAATATTAAGTGGACAAATAGTTGTTTAAATAAAGATAAAACAACGAGGAGTCTATTAGCATTCACCAACAACATCTCGCAGAAGAAGAAGCTACTTCAAAGCGGGCTTGTGTTTGGGCCTTTTAGTTCAGGTTAAGGCCAAACGTAGCAATTACATTTGCTCTCTATATTATAGTCAAATGTTGTTTTAAAGCCTTCCATACACTGCCAGGTATATAATTATGGTGGAAAATATATCCATTTTATTTAAGTAATTTGTTAGTTGTAGTTTTTTGTACTAAAACTGTCAAACATTTGAGATATTAAGTCTAAATTATATTGGAGATAGCCTTAAAAAAAAATTCCTTTTATATTTAATATTGGTAAAATGTATACTCCTAATGTAATTTAAAACATAATATATCGCCAACCTAACCGTACTCGGCTATTGTGACTGAGTGGAAAAATATGTAGACTTAAGTTGTATTAATTTAAAATTGGGGTTGCTGAAGAGAAAAAGTCCCAAAAATAGTTTCGGACCAAGATTAGGTCTAAAATAACCACACTTCAAAGAGTCATGTAAGGTTTAATTTATACATTTATTCTGATCACAGCTGTACAGGAATGCATCGTCACAGCAGAAACACAACCTAAACCCAACCATGGCACAACAGCCGTCACGACACATTCAGAACTCAACCATAAATGTACAGGGTCAATCAGCTCACCTCAATGTCTATAATTATCATCATCATCATTATTATTATTCACATATAACCATCTGTCTCTCAAATATATCTTTGTTTTTAAAGAGCATAAAAATACAATTGGACTCTTCGTCGGGATGAACACTGGTTGATCCACTGTCTGGCCTACATGGGGGACCACTGGAAACTGGGGAGCCAGGAGGAGCCGAGCCAATTTATTACAGTTTACAGAGGGGGCGGGGCTTGGACAAGGTTTATC
Organism: Cyclopterus lumpus; assembly: GCF_009769545.1. NCBI lineage: Eukaryota > Metazoa > Chordata > Actinopteri > Perciformes > Cyclopteridae > Cyclopterus > Cyclopterus lumpus. Next base: position 22,170,530 of record NC_046966.1, read on the forward strand.
AATGGTTACAGGAGGACTGCAGACAGGGTGATCGATTTTTTTGGGGATCACATAGGTCTCACGACTCAACCTTATAAGCTACGCTGGACATAGCAGAAACATAAGGAGCGAGATTTCATAAGGAACGACAAAAAAAAAACATTAAAGATGTTTGAATGAAAAAAAAAAAATGAAAAAAAATATTTTGAATATATGAAGAAACACTACCAAGGCACAGAGAGATGCAGAGATAACAAAACGGACACAGAGGGAGATACAACGAAGGGGAGACGAGATAGAAGGTGGGCAGATTAGAGGCAGTTTCACTAACCAACACTAGAGGGAGCTCTAACAGCTGAAATACCCAGGTATATTGTAAACTATGTATACTGGATGTACTATTTAAAGCATTGAAATATAGGATTATCTTTTAAAAACACTGTTCACTGCAGCAGGACAAAAAGGATACACCGCATAAGTGTGCTTGTATATATGTGTCTTTGCATGTAAATGTATGTATGTGAACGTGGAGATTCATTTCCAAGCAAACCTCCATAGATGGAGCTAAACACCAACAAAGCAGAACACCAGCAAGATTAAAACCAATGTAGTGTGTGTGCGCGTTAGTGTGTGTGTGTGTGTGTGTATGCGAGTGTCTCAAAATCCATGGACACACATCTAATATTGTCGTTCTGATGATTAATTAATAACTACTGTACGAGTGGGAGGACATTGACATGAGCATTAGCAGGGACTACACACACTCGTAACGACGACAACGGCAACGATAACAACAACAACAACAGCAACAGCAACAGCAACAACAACATGAAGAGAGACGACACACATGTCAGGAAGTCCGACTAACCACAATCCTCCACTCATACAGAAGAGAAATGGAGGCTACGATTCATCCGGAAAAACGGCTTCCTTTTGACATCGCAGGGAGCGGGACAGACTCAGAAAGCGGGCTGTCTTTCCATGTGCTTTTTAAAAACTCTCTCATGTATCTCATCTGTTTTCATCTCGTCTATCTATCTATCTATCTATCTATCTATCTATCTATCTATCTATCTATCTATCTATCTATCTATCTATCTATCTATATAGCCATCTATCTGCCCTGTCTGTCAGTTTGTGTGCTTATTCTTTTTGTTTTTTGCAAGCAATATGCTTATCTGTTTGCCTCCCTTTCTGACCGAGTTAGCGTCTCTGTCAGAGTCTGTAGAGATAAAAGGAGACGAGGAGAATGATTGTGCTTCTGGGTCCACGCAGCCGTCGGAGGCGGCGGCGGCGACTCGCTGGGCTGCAGAGGTCAGAGGTTGTGTGGGAGCGGCCTCCTCGCGTCGGGAGGCGTCCTAGAGCTACTGCGCCAGACGAAGAGGACTCGCTCCTCAGTATTACTGTACAAGGCTACATGAGAAGCGCTCACGCAGGAGAGACACACACACACACACACACACACACACAGACACACACACTCTCTCTCTTAGAGCGCCAGCATCGAGCCTTGGGAGAGTTTTCTTGATACACCTACACATGATGCGAGGAGAGGGGGGGGGGGGGGGGGGGGGGGGGGGGGGGGGGGGGGGGGGGGGGGGGGGGGGGGGGGGGGGGGGGGCTTGTTGGAGATGAGACGTGGGCAGCCGATCAGTCGAGCATCGCATCCAGTTGGTCGGCCAAGTCGTCAAACATGCTGCCGATGTCGTCCAAGATGGAGACCGCTGCCTTTTTGCTGGAATGAGAACTGAGGATTAGACGGACGACAAAAAAAAAAAAAAGGAGGAGTGGAGTTTTTAAAATGAGGCAGACGCAGAAGAAGGAGCCGGTGTTTGTACAGTCGGGGTTTTTTGAGAGCATTGAAACTAAAACAGTTACAACGATGACATGGAGACTACTCTGAAGCTCAGTAAAAGCCCACGGGATCTTTGTGGGTTCAAACACGACCCCCGTTCACATGGTCACAGCGTCAGTCGTCATCCCAACAATGTTCATGAAATCCCAAACCCGTTTTTTATAGCATTTTAAAGGCTTTGGATTCAAATGGCCTATCCAGCCACAGGACATGCATTTTGGTTGTTTGTGCTGTAAACACACACACACACACACAAGTTGCTCCCATGTTGTATAATCCTAAGGTCGTTGCCGCTCAAGTGCTATAGTATTAAAAACGCACTTTGCGGTTACCGCGGTAACCACAGGTTTTTTATTTTTCTCTCAGCCCGAGCCACCAAGTTTACGTCATGGAAGTCGTTTATAAATACCCCGTCTGTTTTGTTTTTGAGGGCTTTAAATACTACAGTATGGCACCAGCCTTAGCAACCGTTGCCGTGGCACAGACGCCACGCCAGAGGAATAAATCAGAGCTGTGATCAGGAAATGGTTTTAAATGGGGACGAAAACAACTGAACCACTGAACCTAGAACGTGATTTTAAAAGCGGCATGTGTTTTTTTAATCAGGTTTCTTATAAAGTGTCAACTTTGGGCTTTAAACTCAGTGATTTAAAGTTTTATTTCAAGAAAATATGCATGTTTGAGGGTGAGATTCGAAAAAAAGAGTTGTTGCTAGGCAAAGGTTTTTGTAGAGATCTCTTTCCAATTTCACTTCCCCATAAAAAATAGTTACAGTATATTCTTATTTTACACTTCTGCTTAATTATTGTAGATTATATTTGTCACATACACAAACAATGTGGTATTCTCATTAAGGCCCTAATAATTTCTTTTAAATCTTATGTGACTGCCAGTCCCCAAAACATCGTCTAAGAGGAGACGTGAACTTCCATCACACGAAACACCTGAACGGTCCTCTCACTCTGCATGAAGCTCATTTTGATCCTCTCGTTATCCATTTGGAAGCCAAACAAATGGCCCCCGAGAGATTGCAGTTGCATGTAAATGGTACTTTTCTACGGCCAAATCATATGATTAACTTCATAAATACTCACTCGTTTTGTGCGTCCTCCTTTTTGATTTTATGTTCGACGGCCTGCACAGCTGCAGCCAGGGAGGCACTGGTCTCCTCCAAACGATGCTGCACCTCCCCCCCCTGCTCTGCGTCCTCCACTCGACTCTCCAGCTCCCTCAGGTTCTCTTCCTCCGCTTTCTTCCTCTCCTCCTCCTGCTCCTCCTTGTGCCTCTTGTGCTCCCTCTCTCGCCTCCTCTCCTCTTCCTCTCTCCTCCTCTCCTCCTCCTCCTCCTCCGCCTCCCGGCCTCCCAGCAGGTCGATGGAGAGGCCGGCGATGGACGAGCGGGGAGGTTTGACGGGGTGCGGAGAGGGCGTGGAGGGACTCTGGGCCGGAGAGGGAGAAGTCAGGGGGAGTCCCGGAGAGAGGGAGGGAGCAGAGGGGGTGTCGGGAGCAGGAAGCGGCGAGGAGGGTTTCGTGGCCGGGGAGGGGCTGGACGCAGCCGGGCTGGTAGCTGCGGGACTCGGGCTCATGGCGGCCGACCCCACGGTTGCTTTGCCTGGTTTCGGTGCTGTTGGAGGCCCGCGGGGTTTCGGGGATACAGGAGGAGCCCGCTTGGCCTCTGGTCCGAGAGGAGGAGGAGAGAGAAAGATGTCACTCACATATACACGACCCGTATGAGACTGAATACAAAGGCAGATATAGATCAGATATTGATCAGCTCTGATACTTCAATTAACTAACTTTGAAGTTTTAATAATGAATTATTAACAGTTATTTTACAATAACAACACTTTGATTTCTGTAAATGATAATTCTGAATTACGAGGCAGCCCTAAACACAAAGTTATTCAGTTTACATAATATACATAAATCACATATTTGCTATTTACAATTAATAATGAACAATTAATAGCTTCTCAAATAGTTTCTGATTCATATTCTATTCTATTATTTGCGAAAGGTGTTATCGAAATCAACAGTTTAGTTTTCAAAATTAAATTTATTATATTAGTTATTATTACTTCAAGCTCTTTATGTGGTAGATACAATACATGCATTGTTGCATGTTATCCCCCCTCTCCACATTAAACGGAAGCTAAACTCAATGACTACATCCTTAGTGTGTACGTGTGTGTGTGTGTGTGTGTGTGTGTGTGTGTGTGTATATCTCACCAGGGCTCTGTGCCGTTTCGGTGCTATCAGGCCCGGGTATGGGGACCCTGCGAGTTGGGGTTGGGGGGTCAGCTTGCGTCTTCCTCGCGGTGACTGTGGACGGTTTGGGTGACACCGGCGGCTTCAGAGACTTCCTGGCCTCCATCCACTCGCAGCTGTCTCTGTTGGCCTCCGTCCTATCAGAGACCTCAGACACCGGCCGCCGCCTCAGGACCACGCCGCCGTTCTGCTGCGGGTCGCAGCCGTTTTTCTGGCTACTGTCCGTTTGACTGCTGGGAGAGCCCAATTGGTTATTGCTTTGAATGACACTCTCCGCATGGTCAGAGGTGCGCTGTCTCCTGCGTATGGTGTCAGAGCCTGTTGGCGTGGTAACGGCGTTGGCCTCCGCGGATGGAGGTGCCTCCGAGTCCGTCGGCAGAGGACGTGGCCTCTTTCGGAGCGTCGCCGTGCCGTCCGTGATCTCTGACGCCGAGGAGACCACGGTGGAGCGGGGCCGAGGCTCTGGGCGTTGCTGGGCTGGTTGCCGGGGTAACAGGTCGATCTGATCACCCGGTAGGCCTTCCGGTCCACTGATGGTCCGACGCCGACTTGAGACATCCTCCTCCTCAGATCCAAAACCGCCTGCACCCGGCTGCCGGCGAAGTACGGGCGGACTCACCTGGAGGTCACATGGTCGTTACACATAATGATAAACATTTTGAAACCAACCAATCACAAAGACACACACACACACACACACACACACACACACACCTGTAGGTAGTTGGTGCTGCCTCCCATATTCTTGGGCAAGGTTTTGGCTCCGCCCACGATGGTCGTTTCCAGCATGGCAGCGAGGCTGCGAACACTCCCAGAAGCCCCCTCTGATCTCTCCAGGCCCGCCGAGTCCTGAGATCTTAAAGCTGATCCCAGGCTGCCGCAGTCACTGGCTCGCCGCTCTCGATAGGTCGGCAGCCCCAGTAGCCCCTCCACCTGTCCCTCTCCCTCCCCGTCGCCCCCGGTAATGGAAGAACAGGACCGTTTAGGTGGCGTCGGGGGTCGACCTTTACGTCGGGGGCGTAGGGTCACAGATGATTGGCTGCGGTTGACGGTGACATCATTGGGGGCGGCGTGCGTGGAGCTGCTGCGGCATACGGTGGCGTATCTAGAGTCTGATTCCGAGCCAATTAGACTGTGAGTTCTCCGTCGCTCTTCCTCCACACTGGGCAGGCGGAGCAGCGGCACCGACGAATCCGCCGCCGCCGCCATCTGGGTGGAGGGGCGCGGCCGGGCCCTCGGGGAAGCCTGCTGGGCCCGGCCGTGTGGGGGAGTGTGTGGCGGGGTCTGCGTCGGTGTGTTGGGAGGGGTCTGCGAACGCGCGAGACCCGGCCGAGGTTTGGCCAGCGGGCTGGGGGCACCGTCCCGCTGCTTCCTCGCCTCCTTCCTGGGCTCGGAGCCGGCGCTGCCACCCGGGCTGGATGGAGGTGTGGAGGGGCTCTGGGGGCCCTCGGAGCTTCTTTCTCCCCTTTGTAGCTCCTTCAGTCGCTTCACTCCCAACATCAGCTTCTTCTGATGGCCTGAGGCGAGGCAGCGGGGGCGAAGAAGAGGAAAATAAAAAGCATATTTAGACTTCAAAGCTAGAAGAGACTATTTGTTACTGTTATCTTATAAAAGTAACCGTGAAATGGACCCTTTGAATTTCCTGGAAAATGAACGGGGACCCATCTGCATTAGTAGCTATGATCATTACATCTAACACAGAGGTCCCCAATCCCTGGGCACCGATACCGGGCCTCGGAAACATTTGTTACTGCTGTCACAATAAGATAAGATAAGATAAGATATTACTTTATTCATCCCCAGGTGGAAATTTCGTGAAGCAGCAGCAAACATGTTTACATGTATACAATACAATATAAAATACCAAGGCAGGACATATCACATTTACATTTAAGAATTTAAATAATAAAAGGAATTGAACATGTAAAAATACAATAAAAAATGAGAGTGTATACAGGGTCAATAATAATAGGATTCGGCAAGAAGATGATTCAGTTTCATTTGGTAGATTAATTTGAATTGTAAAGAAAAACATTTTATTATTGTACTATGAAGGTTTGGTCCAAAAAAAAAAAAAACTAAATAAATTCAGTCCAAATATTCCAGATACAACAGAATTTATATTTATTGTATATGTTATAGAGCAACAGAACACATTTCCTAAGAAGTAGGGTGATGTCACTATTAAAATTAATATACATGACAAATGGATATCGAGTTAACATAATCAAAGGCTCTGTATCTCCACATGTCATTTTAATATTATATTCCCCATCTTAATAATGTAGCCGTGTCTTACCGAGTTTAGTAATTCCGATCTCTTGCAGATCTTCAAGGCTGATGTCGGAGATGAAGTCAATGTTTTCATACCCATTCTGCACCAGAACTTGGTAGTACTGACTGAGACCCAGGTGAGACAGCCAGTCTGCTAGATTGGCCTAAAACACACACACACATACACACACACACACACACACACACACACACACGCACACAGGGACACACAATAAAGGACACAGTGTAGAAAGCATGCGCACAGATTACAAGATACAGAGAAGAATTCCTCTGCATTCGTGCAAGAGCTGCATGTGTATATGTGTAGATTTTTTTTTTTTTTTAAATGGTTCTTGCAGCTGCCAAAACTCAACATCTAGATTGCGTAATACTCGGAGAGCCTTACAGGCTTGTGGTCCGGCAGCCAGTCTGTGGAGGGCAGCTTGCTGATCTCTGACGTTAACTTCTTTCGATGTCCAGGCTTCATGACCCCAATTCCCGTTAGGTCCTTTCAACGCAAAGCACACTTAGTCACATCGGGAAATTCACCACAACTACAGCAGGTGCTATATTTGTCCCTTAAATGTAAACAATTTTATCGCGTACGTTTGACATTTGTACAGGAGCTGCGTGGGGTATGCCTGCAGGATTATTTTGCTTTTAATAATCTCTGATGAGTGTCCCCTGCCCCTAAGGGTGTTTATGTCATACCACTGTGTTTGCGTCAATGCACAAACACAAACACAAACACAAACACACACACACACAGACACACACACACACACACAAACACAAACACAAACCCACAAAAACACTCACCCACACACACACACACACACACAAAAACAGAAACACACACAGACACAAACACCCACACTGGCACTGCAAACACACTCGAGGACAAACACAGGGTAGCGTTTATAGCACAGACTGGAACACACGGCCATGTGTGAACACAGGTATGTAAATGAAGCAGACAGAGCATGAGTGACTGGTTGAGGCTCAGGACTCACACCGGGGGGTCAGGTGACAGAGACAGGAGGGTCATGATGACGTCATCCACGTCAGTGGGGAGCTGATTTGAGAGCTGAGCTGGGCGGAGCCTTGACAGACAAGGGGCGGGGCGTGAGGGGGTCAGGGGTCATGACCTTACCTCAGGGGTCATGCGGCTAATGGTGTCTAGATCATATCCCGCGGTGAGGAAGTGGGTGGTGTAGAACTGCAGCTGAAACTCACCCAGCCACGCCACTACTGCCTGCTTCTAGAACACAGAACACAGAACACTACTGCCTGCTTCTAGAAGAGTCCACAGGCTTCTTCCAGAGCACGGAACACAGACCTGTTCTAGAACACAACATAGCAGTCTGCTCTAGAACACATGAGGAGACCATTGTAGAACACAACATAGCAGTCTGCTCTAGAACACATGAGGAGACCATTGTAGAACACAACATAGCAGTCTGCTCTAGAACATATGAGGAGACCATTGTAGAACACAACATAGCAGTCTGCTCTAGAACATATGAGGAGACCATTGTAGAACACAACATAGCAGTCTGCTCTAGAACATATGAGGAGACCATTGTAGAACACAACATAGCAGTCTGCTCTAGAACATATGAGGAGACCATTGTAGAACACAACACAGCAGTCTGCTCGAGAACACATGAGGAGACCATTGTAGAACACAACATATCAGCCTGCTCTAGAACACATGAGGGAAGACTATTCTAGAACACGACATATCAGCCTGCTCTAGAACACATGAAGAGACTATTGTAGAACACAACATAGCAGTCCGCTCTAGAACACATGAGAGAAGACTATTCTAGAACACAACATATCAGCCTGCTCTAGAACACATGAGAGAAGACTATTCTAGAACACAACATATCAGCCTGCTCTAGAACACATGATTAGACTATTGTAGAACACAACACAGCAGTCTGCTCTAGAACACATGAGGAGACCATTGTAGAACTTAACATAGCAGTCTGCTCTAGAACACATGAGTAGACTATTGTAGAACTTAACATAGCAGTCTGCTCTAGAACACATGAGTAGACTATTGTAGAACACAACATATCAGCCTGCTCTAGAACACATTAAGAGACTATTGTAGAACACAACATATCAGCCTGCTCTAGAACACATGATTAGACTATTGTAGAACACAACACAGCAGTCTGCTCTAGAACACATGAGGAGACCATTGTAGAACTTAACATAGCAGTCTGCTCTAGAACACATGAGTAGACTATTGTAGAACTTAACATAGCAGTCTGCTCTAGAACACATGAGTAGACTATTGTAGAACACAACATATCAGCCTGCTCTAGAACACATTAAGAGACTATTGTAGAACACAACATATCAGCCTGCTCTAGAACACATGAAGAGATTATTGTAGAACTTAACATAGCAGTCTGCTCTAGAACACATGAGGAGATTATTGTAGAACTTAACATAGCAGCCTGCTCTAGAACCCATGAGGAGACTATTGTAATCCCAAAATGTAACCCTGCTCTACAACAAAGTCAGGCGAGAAGTCACCAGAAAAAAATGGGTACCTGTTACACATAATAGCAGACCTTATCAATATGTAATACTGACGATATTTATGCTCCAGAACATAACTGTTTCGAACATAGTGCAGTAAGATTACTTCTGGGTCTTCAGTAGTAATATTATCAATGGATTTCCCTCGAATACACATCCCAGAGTTATTGGGAAATAATATTTTTTGGGTTGACTAAGCCATTTATAGGTCAAATTCTAGATTCTTTTTTTCCTGGCATGCTTGCTTTATTTTGTGAATTAATTTAGGTTAAAAACAATTTTGAATGTGAACAACCAATCAAGATACACGATTGCTGTCTCTACTCCGACAGGACACTGCTGTCGCCTGGCAACCAGCGGATGCTCGCTAACGCACAGCGCTGGTTCTAGAGCACAGAGCGGCAGCATGTGGGGGCGCGGTGTGAGGACAGGGGTGGGGGGTGGGGGGGGTGGAGGGACAGAAGGCGAGACGGAGACCGACTACGTGTCCGTCTCTCCGCCTGTCTCCATGGTGACACACTTGGCATGCTCATCCTCAGGGTGTCATCTGTTTCGGGTTCAACGCAGCCTCCCCCTGTGCCCACTGAACACAACCTTGTAGATGCCTTTTCTCTCAAAACCGAAGCACCGGTTGAGAGGAAAACGAGAGCGACAGAAAGAGGACGCCCCGGGGTGAACCAATCTGCCATCCGAGAACTCACTTTCCCATCATCCTCTTCTGCCTTCCGCTCAAAGGACCGCTGTTCGTGAACTGTGCTACTGGAAGAGCCTATGGGTGGAGGTGGAAAGGTGGGGCGAGGGAGAGAACAAGAGGGGAGAGAATACAATATATTACTTTTAGCAGTAAAGTACAATTGTGTTATTTCACTCTTTTGTAGTTTTGTTAAGTGTAGTTTCTTCACTTCTTTGCAAACTGTAGTTTTTTTCACCACACTAACTCATAAAGCTAAAATGGATGCTAACAACTCAGCTAAGCCCGCCACCCGCGCTTCCTCTGTGGAAGTCCAACTGGATAACTAATGGCTTATTTAATATTAAAACTATTACCGCATTAAAAGTTACCTGCATTCAAATGTTTATCTCAAGTAGGTTGGCAGCCAATATAACTCACTTAGATTTACATTACGTCTTTCAACGTTTTTCAAGGTTGAGCTTTCAATTCGTGTGTAATGCTGCATAGTTTAATGAATAATAATTCACCGTACTTTAATTAGTAGATTCATATTTTTGTGAGTACAATCTGAATCGGCAACGTAACCATTAACATCTCTCTGTCGGGTATATGTAGTAGTACAAAGTGCAGAGTATACAGTACTTATGATATAAGTATACAGTCTAACTGTGAATGGTAGTATAGAAGAAGTACTCTCAATCAGTACTCTTTTTTTAATGAAGTCAATTTATTAACTATTAATAGTAACACCTTCAATACAGCAGAGTAAAAGTCCTGAATTAAAGCTTTCAATATACATAAAGAAACATGTTATTTACTAATCATAGTGAGCTAAAATGGAAACAAGTACTTCCTTGTTCACCACTCGTGTCATATTTATCATTATTTGCAGTTACCGCTCGTTGCGAAATGGACAGCTTCGCATGAACTATTCCTCCTCCGAAGCCAATTCTTATGAGGACTCTGTTATAATAAATTACTAACAACTTAAGGAACCGGGAAACTGAAACGGTTCCCATGGTGCAAAGCCACGAAATTGTGTTATCTAGTGATCAAGTGCAGGCTTTGAAGGTGAGGAGGATTAAATTAAAACGAGGCCTGTGCAGTCCGTCACGATCACGTTTGGCAGCGTTCAGGGTCGGCGGGCTCTGCGGTTGCTGTTTTAACACCACACCTCCCACGTATCGCTTAAACCAGTAGAATGACAGCAGAAGAAAATATGCTAATTTGTTTCCTTTTTGTCAAAGTGAGATTAATAAATTCCCAAGAATCGGGGGAAAGACTAAGGATTGTGTCTGATATGAAGAGGAGAGGTGGTCTTTAAAGGGCCGGGTTGACAACAACAACAAAATGAAGAAGAAAGAAATGATTCATAAAAAAGCAGTGATCAAAGGCACCTGTTGCACTTTGATCACCCGCCTTGTTCAATTGTTGTCACTTTGCTACAGACAGAATGCCTTTTAAAAATATCTATTTTTATTTTTATTTTTTAAGTAAAGACAGACTTTGTTGTGTCTGTTTGAATCAAATTTGTGTATTTATCAATTAGCACAAAGCAGCAGTTACACAGACTATTGAATTAAATGGGAAATGGCACAAATCATCAATTCAAAAGCAAAGCCAAAGCTTTTATGTGGTGTTTTGGGAGATAGAGAGTGTGTGTGTGTGTGTGTGCGTGCGTGTGTGTGTGTGTATGTGTGTGTTTGTGTGCTTACTCGCTGACTGCTCCACAGACTGCGACTGCTCCAAGAGATGCTCCTTGGCTTTGACCGACTGGGAAAGCACGGTGGCCAGCAGCTAAAACACACACACACACACACACACACACACACACACACACACACGCACACACACACACACACAGCTCAGTGGACTAAGTGCACATAGATTCTGGCTTCTGAACCTCCTAAGAATGTGTTTTCTACACAGTTCTTAAAATAGATGATGTCCTTCTGTCCTTCCAGCGTAATATGGGAACACCATCCAATTTGGGTAATTGCCGATTTACTATTGTTTTAAGGTACTAAAACCTAAAAATAAACTAGTTATTTCCGCTGTTACAATTACATTTAGAGTCTGGTAAAAGGTGTTAGAGAGCAGACCTGCAGGGTGACATCACAGACTATAAAATTAAAGCACGCCAGACAATGGAAAAACAAACAAATTCACTATTTTGAATCTATCTGGCAAGTTCATGTTGCTTTGGGAACCAACTGCATGCGATATTGATAATCCGCTTCCTTGAAAATAATACTCCATTTTACAGGTGATGTTTTACACATCTGACAAATTAATACTACATAGAGTATAAGGTTACCAAAACTATAATTACATTCTGTGTCGCCAGGCCAAACCCTTCACGTATACATATCATCATCCTGTTCATACACCTGCACTGAAAGGGAGGTGTGCAAAAAAAGATATCCAGGGGGAAATACAGTAGAACTGAGCAGTCACAGTTGGTCCAGGCAGAAACGGTACTTAGAGGATTGATTCCACTGTGTGATTGATAAAGAAAAGAGACCCACTAGGAGGCCACCATCTTAATGCACCAAAAAAATCAAATCTCTCCACAGGAAGAACAAACTGAGCAGGAAGCAGATTTGTGGTTAACCTGCATTTCCTGACAATGTTTCAGCTGTTTCCCAGAAACGACGTTCTTATTGTTTCGTAAAAAAAAGATCCAGCAGGCAATGTAAACGGAAACACGCACACACACACACACACACACACACATGTGCAGAGAGATGTCTTACCTTCACCCCTTCAGCTTGTGCGTGCAGACCTGGAGCGTTGAGCCCGTGTGTGTTGACCCCCGGCGTGGGTGCCGGGTGTGGACTGGCAGCCGGGGTGGTCAGGACGTGTGTGTTTCCAGAGCTCTGCAAGCTGCTGGTTGACCGGATGCTGCCGATGCTGCCCACACTGCCACTGCGCTCGCCGACTACCACACACACACACACACACACACACACACACAAACACACACACATTGCAGTACGCAGTATTAATTATATAGAGAACTTTTCCTCAAAGACATAGTTCCACACTGTTACACGACTACACACTTGTGAGTTTACCTCCCAGCGGTTTGCGTAGCACCCAAATGTCCTCACTGGCGCTGCTCTGCTGTCCCAGAGTGGGAGACCCTTGAGGACTCAGCTCTGCAGTCCGCGAACCTGTCACACACACACACACACACACACACACACACACACACGCGCGCGCGCACACACAGCCGTGTTACTGCTGCTATTTTACCTTATTTTTCGAAAAATAAATGCAGCAACTGATCTGAACTATGCAGCTTCACAGCCCTTATGATTATACCGTGTGTATGGTTTAGTTTTCATATGTGAATGTTTTTATTCACCAGGTAACAGTCGCATGGATGCACACGCTCACTTCCACATTCGCGAACACGTGATTATCCGTCGTGTCTGCACCACCTCTAAGTGTTAACGATGTTGAGGCTTGTAAAGCTTGTAAAGTATAAGCACACAATTACTTTATTCTAAATTAAACCTCAAATGATTCGAGCTACACTATAGGAAACATTTTTATACATTTGGAAATAATGCTCTCATTATTTTTGATATAATGTCTAAGAAATTAAAGTTATAAAAATGGTGCCATTAAATTTAAGATTTAAGTTAAAGGGTCAGTCCACTCAAATTTACAAGAAAGCTTATTCCAGTACATTGAAAGTAAACTGATGCCACGTGGAAAAAAGAAAAATACTTTTTTAAATACTGAAAAAGAAAATGTCCCGGTTGATTAGGATAATAGATTAATCTCTGGTTTCCAAATAGTTTTATAAATAATAAATAAAGTGGCAGCAGAACTCTATTGTCAACTCTACGAGGAGGAAGTGGGAAAATATAAACGTTTTGTCATTAGGATGAACTGATCCTTTAATATATACATATATACATATATATATCTATATATCTATAGATATATAGATATCATATAATTTACACACATTTCACACGTAAATATAACAAGCAGATAGATGATATATTGTAAATGTGGTCTTGTCAAACAGCGTAGAAATGATGCTTATCTGTGATTTAAAGTGATACTACAGTATGTACCTGTCTGACTCGGCTGCTCCTGAGAAGTGGAGAGAGGAGGAGGAGGAGGGGGAGGAGGAGGAGGAGGAGGAGGAGTGGACAGACCAGGAGTAGACAGAGAGGGAGGAGAGATGGGAAGAGGAACGTACCCGAAGGAGGAGAACCGAGGGAGGGGCAGTGTGTTGGGGTGAAGGGGAGGAGGGGGAGGCAGATGCAGGGGGAGGACAGTGGAGGGGGGGTATGAATGTCCGTTGACCGTGGCAATGGGACAGGGGTTGGGCCTGCGGAGCAGGAGGGTGTGGCACTGCTGGGAGGGGGAGTGACCTGGACACGAGCCAGGAGGGTGGGGGTGGAGTGGGGGGGAGGTGCAAAACAACAACACAACAACAACAACAACAACAACTGATCAGTCAACTTGAAACAAAACAAATCTAATCAGATCTGAAAATGTACGAAATAATAACTGAATAAAATAAAATAAAAATATGAGAAAAGGAATACATCCATATATCCACAGGGAATATATATCTCTCTTTGAATTATGATGTAATATCGCTACGGCAGTAACAAAGCAAACAAACAAAATGAACAAAAAGCATCACGATCTAGCAGAGAGGGTCGGTTGGACGGGTTTTTTTTAATTAGGAAGGGGTCGACAGAAGGAGGAGAAATATAGAGGAAGGTTGACAGCCAATAGGGGGACAGTGTTGATCAATGGAGATGATTGACAGGTTGGGGAAGACAGACTAAAGAGGCCGATGATGCTGCAGCTAGCTACGACTAATGATCAGCTATAGCTGCGGAACAGCTGCTGGACTCACACACGTGCGAAAACACACACACACACACACACACACACACACACACACCCTACCCACCCGTACACACACACACACACACACACACACACATACAGCTGTGATGTGGGTGGTCACCTGCCCTCTTGACGACTTCCACCATGTTGGAGGGGAAGTAGCCCACACGGTCATTTCCTGTGCGGTTGTCATGAATACAGCCTTTCCATCGGCCGTCGGAGTGCTGCTCCAAAACCTGTCACACACACACACACACACACACACACACACACCACATTCCACATTATATCATTTATTCTTCAATCTAATTGGGTCACATGTTAGCACGCTAACGTTAGCTTTGCCAGCAGTTGCACCTGGCAGCTGGTTTTAAGTCTTTCCGTAAGAACTGGTCTGTGTGGTGCAAACCATTTAAATCTAGTGATGTGATCCACTTAGTAAACCAAGCTGCACCATAACTTGGCTAAACTTTAAACGTATTAAGCGCTGTTGTAACTGTCCGTGTACAGTAGAAGTAGCCTATACATCTACGAGGACCAAGTTGAGAAACGTATCATATTCTGTCCCGATTATCGGATCCACGTACCGTGATAATGTCTCCAGCTTTGATGTTGAGGCTGGTGAGGTCGTAGTTGTTGCAGTAATCCTTCAATGCACGCACCTGCATGGCAGCCGAGGCATCTGCAGCATGAGAGTATAGAGTATAAAGAGTGCAGCAGTAAGGTAGAGTAGAGTCCAGTAGAGGGCAAGAGTCATCATTGGTGATTCCAGCCCGGGTCTATCTTGCTATACTGAGAGTCTTAATTAAGTGGCGGTGTGTGTGTTTTCACCTCTCAGTAGTTGTTTGATCTCTCGGCTGGCCTGCGTGGTGGTGAACTGGTTAACGATGTCCAGGGCAGTTTGACTCAGAGTGTTTCTCACGCCCGCACTGATGCCACTCTGGATGGGAAATGGACAAGATGTCAACATTCACAACAGGGATACACCGTGCGCGCGTGTGTGTGTGTGTGTGTGTGTGTGTGTGTGTGTGTGTGTACGCATTCGTTTGTGCGTGTTTCCCGAAAAGGGGCTTTTGGATATTGGGTGGACGGGGTAGGATGCTGGGCCACTCTGCCGCGCTTATGTAAGAAGCCAACAACACCCCCCCCCCCCACACACACACTCCCCCACACGGGTGTCATCGCACACCTCAGTGGGATGAAAGCCAAGAGCTGAGGTGTAAAACCGGCTCCTCTGAGGAGAGCGAGGCAGCTTTAACAACACACGGACAGAGAAAGACGGAGTGACGGACAGATGGACTTACATCCAGCAGCAGGCGCACTACCTCTGTCTTCCCACAGAGGGACGCCTGATGCAGCGCCGTGCCAGACTCAGACTGTCTGTTGATATCTATACCGGCCTGAATCAGCAGCCTGCAGCACAGAATAACGAGGACATTAACCTTTATTTCGTCAAAGTGCTCACATAGAATAATATTGTTGAGTGAAAACTAAGTCTATGCAAAGAAACATTGTAGAATTCATTAAAAAAAAACATCTCCAAATGTACTACAATTGTTATTCTGGAGATGGGAAGACAGATTGACATTTGAAGTCAGACACACACTGAGGCTCAAAGTGTTTTTTTCCGACCGTATGACATCGATGTGTCCGTTCTTGGCGGCGAGATGAAGAGGTGACACTCCGTTGGGGTCGGAGGGTTTCGGTTCCAGCATGGCTGCACACATGTTGCTGCTGAGCAGGAGCTGGACCACCTAAAATGACAGACCAACACACGCGGTCATTTATTTTAACAGTTTCCCCCCCCCCCAAAAAAAAACCCCGCTGTGAACTATACGTAAAACAAGCGTGAACCTTTTGGCAAAATCCCTTTTTTTTCTAATTTGTTTGTGAAATCGGCTGCAGAAAAACTGTTATGTAATATAGACTTATTTCTATGGGTTCAGGCCATGGATGGGATGTTTAAAAGTGTTTTCTAGACTACGATCCTTAAGGCATATTTTGTGTTGCGCGTCCGTATTGGACTTGTTTTCTGTATTGTCAGCGTGTTTTTGTTAATAAAGTTAATGAAGACAATGGTTTTTTTTGTCTCTTTGCACGTGTTTAAATATCATGGTCACAGTAAGTAAAGGCTTTCCTGGTTACACAAAGAAATTAAAAAATATATTATTATAGTGTATTTGGTTTTCAGTTAAATTTACTCACTCCGACGCGACCAAATTCACAGGCGAGGTCCAACGGTGTTTTACCAGCCGAGTCTGAGATGCACGGGTTGGACTGGTGTTGTAGCAACATCTCCGACTGCATCAAACACACACGCACGCACACGCACACGCACACGCACACACACACACACACACATGATATGATCTGGTTGACCTCCCAACAAATATCCAAATGTCCTATTGAGCATCTCAGCTCTATTGACGATAACAAAGCTGAAATCTATCCATCCATCTCTCTCTCTCTCTCTCTCTCTCTCTCTCTCTCTCTCTCAATTAAATAAAATTAAATTCAGTTCAGTTCAATTCAATGTGACCACAGCATTAAAACACAAAATAACAGACACAGTATGTTTAGCATGGAAATTAACACAACAATAACACATCATTACAACTGTAATGTAATAATTAATCAGTGAGAGGTCGTTAAACTCTTTTAAAAGTCTGGGATTACAGAGTAATTTTCATATTTTCATTTACATAGTAGTTTTTTGGAGAGCCACGCTGAACGACATGTTCCTTCATTACAATAAACACAGGCTCTGTAATAGGAGACGTCGTTCCATCTGCCAGTCATGATTTCTTCTGCTATATTATTTAAATGCCATGCGTCTTTATAGTAGGTCTATAATACCCCATTAATACTCCAACTGAAACTGTACAGGGTTATGGTGGTGAACCTGCATATATTTACACATAGTGTTGAAAAAAAACGAGGATTTTTGAAAAATAGAACGAATTTTGCCTACACACACGGATACTATACACACCCAAAACACACACGGCTACCATACGCACTAAAACACACACAACAACAGTTACCCCGTCGTAGTGTCCGTGCTGAGCTGACAGGTGGAGAGGGATCTGTCCTTCGTCCGACTGCCCGTTGACGGAGGAGCCGGCCTTCAGCAGCATCTTCATTGGTTCAGTCTTCCCCTGCCATGCAGCGTAATGCAGAGGACGCATCCCTACACAAAACGCACACACACACATACACAAACACACATAAAAAACACACACAAAGTAGCACAATTAAACACATCAAACCCCACAAGGACACGCACAGATATACGGCGACTCATTTAGTAACGTCCATCAAACACAAAAACACAAAAGTGTTGACGCTAATATTGAAAGATTGAAACAAATTAAGCAGAAAATTAATCAGCAACTGTAGACCGATAATCGTTAACTAATTGTTTTGTCATTTGCATGAAATAGAAGGCAGAACGGACATTCCCATTCAGATCGGGAATCGGTCGTGTGTTCACCGTTGCCATGGCGCCCGTTTTAGCGGGCTAACCTAAAGTAGAGCGGCGTAGAGAGCACGTGAACTGGGCCCCGGGAATCTACAGACCGAATGATGGGATGCATTAATCAAGTAAACAATCGGGTAATTTCAGGGCCTGATGTGAGTGCACTTTTGGAAAAAAAACATCTCTGTAATATCGGTTTCGCCGTAGCAAACAGATTCAGGCACACGTTTCTCAGGGTCCTTCCTGTTGACATGCCCGTGATCCCTTTTGCGCCCGTCGGAGAATTGTTTGTGCGAGCGTCGTACTCGCGGGACGTCGCCGACAAACTGCTTTCAGACCAAAGGGCAAAAGAAGAAGAAAAAAAATCCCCTTTTAAGTGGGCTGAACCAGACTTCGAAGAACCCGTGGACTTTGCGACGCCGTGCAGGGAAAATGCAAAGTTCAGCTGAGCGCAGCACAAAGAAATAAATAAATAAATCCACCATGGAATCATTAGCAGCGCCTCTAACCAGAAGACATTAAACACCGCTCCGTATTAACGGCTGCGAGGACCAGCGAGCACATTTCTTATGGCAGCGACCCAAGACCCTCAGTCTTAATACCAGCGATGAGCCACATCGTCACGCTGAATGAAGAGGCCCTCCAGGCCTGGCTGGAGCCCTGACTCAGAAAAGAGGTGCTGGCAGGATAAAGAGATACAGCAGCTGTAGGAGTTACAGAAGCTTAAGCCTGAGTCTATGAAGTGATGCGATGGAAAATGACTCTCGGGCATGCAGCCTCAAAGATCTTCTAGATAGTGTGCAAAAAAAATAAATAAGAGACGACTTCACTCAGACTGTGCACGGGGAAAAGAGAGTTGAGGACACTGCCTCACCCATTTTTATTCTTCAGACGGGGGGGGGTGGTCAATGTGTGGGTTTCATAAAACAGTGGATCGTTGGGCCCCACGGACATTTGAAACTAGAAGTATCCTGACAAGAGTTGCTCAACACAGAGTTTCTTGCCCTCCTTTTCTGTTTATGGTTTATTTTTGGACAGGATATCATTTCCAGCGGCTCAGGGCCTGCAGGATGTCCAGGTCAGTGACCTGAAGTTGGCATCTTTGCACAAGAACGTGACGTCGTCTAAAAAAATGGATCAGAACTTTCCGAGTAAACAGTTTCCCACCGTGTCCCATCAGAGCGAGAGAATCTACAACCTGCAATAACAGGTTCATTGGCCACTTGGGTACAGCAGAAACAACATATTTAAGATGATATGGGAGAGAGAAATAGTTCACAAATATGAACACGTTGCTTCTACACGTGGAAAAAAAACGCCAGCTGTTGCAAACAAATGTGCACCGCCGTGACGTTACTTTCATTTTTGAGTCCCGTCACACGTTTTCATTTCAAAAATAATTAGTTGAGTAATGAGTGTCTGCTGGATGTGGCCCCCTTGCACATCCAGCAGACACTCCTTTTTGCTCTATTTGGGTCTCCGTCGACTCCTGAGTCAAGGTTTTCAAGTTCCATTTTAAGGTTCCCCTTCCACCTCCGTGAAAAGAGTTGAGAAGGCGTTAGACGTTATTTGTGGTTTGTGGGAGTGACGTTTTGGGAACATTTTGTCCGTGACCATAAATACAAACGTATGTGGCCCTGTTTGCGACCTGTCAATCGCAGTAAGCCCGCTTTAAAACACAAGATGCTTTTATGTTCTATTTCGCTCTTTTAAATGAAGCATAATTTACTGACTTTTAACTAGCATTTGAGATTTTACTGTTTACTTAAATCAAGTGAGAAGTACGCTCATTTTCTCGTAGACTTCCGTACGATCGGACTTCAACCAGAGGAGTCGCCGCCCCCCTGCTGGCCAGCGGAGAGAATGCATGTTCAAGTGCTTTCACTTCTCAGAACCGGAGGGTGGCTGGCTGACTGGGTGGGACCAGCTGGTAAGGATTCCTGCCAGTTACCTCTATTTAGAGCCATAGTGGGTCTGACTGAGCTGACTGGAAGTGTGCAGACAGTATAGCCTACATCCTGGAGGGATTATATCTCCCATCTGTCCTGAGATTTCTTCTCCTCCTTCTCCTTCTGGAATCTGCCAGTTATGAGACGGAGACATTTGCTGCTCTGCTTCCACTTGGCTCAGAGTCCTGCAGCCATGACGCTTCTTCGTCTTCTATTGTCAATTGTTTGCTGTGCACACAAATCTGTCACCTCTCATAAACGCCGTACACCACGCAGAGACAAATGTTTATTGCATTTCAAGCGAGCTCACCTTTTTATTACACGAGATGGAATTACCGGTCACGCAGGGAAAGCCAGAAATATATATCTATATTTTTTTCTGTCTTCCTGTTGTTTTTTTCTTCTCGTGTGATTGTTTTCTGGCCATCTGTGTTTGTTTTGTTCCCGCTTTCATGTGAACATAGCGACTTGTGAGGACACTGAAACCTGTGCGCATCCTCACCTTTGTGGTCTTTAATATCCACCGCCGCCTGGGCCTCGAGCAGCAGAGAGATCAGCTCCTTGTTGCCACCCAGAGCGGCAAAGTGCAGCGGCGCCAACCTTCACGCAGACACACAGATTAGGGTTAAAAATACACATATTCACAAAGGTGGCGTGAAACCAGAGCATAACTAGAAATAATCTTCAGCGTAGTGCAGCTCCGCCCCTCAGCTCTGTCTGAGCGACGGGAGGGGGGCAAATGACCTACTTCCATTAATAAGCAATCTCTCTACCCCCGGAGCCAGGCGTACACACAACGCATCCCTCTATGTGTGTGTGTGTGTGTGTGTGTGTGTGTGTCTAATGGATCCCTGGTGAATATAAGGGCCGGGCCCTGGAGTCAAATCATCCGTCATTACACAAGGAGTTTAGTCCAATTATCCGATTCCAATCAACGTAATAAAAAGGATCTTTGTTATCTGATGGAGCCGAATGGAACACAATCGCAAACCAAGCATGTACACGTAAAAAAAAGAAAAAAAAAAAGAAAAGCTTAAGCACTAAAAATAGCCAAAAACCCATAGCTGTGCATTCAGATTGGAAAAAGGGAACATTTCCGAGCCAATTGAGAGGCGAAGAAATGAATTACAGCAGTTTAAAAGTTTGATTTAAAGATGAGCGTAATGTGTAGAAAAGAAAAGAGTATATTGATTATGTACTTTTGGCTTTCCTTCATCAGTTGGTTGGCTCATATTTTAATGACCTCATTTGACTTTTGAATACTATTTAATATACGACAACGATATGGACATCGCACACATACAACCACATGTATTAATAGGGCTCCATCCTATACAGCCCTCTTATTATCCAGAGTCATAGTTGGAAGTATCAATAAGCGGAAACACGTACAACTGTAGTACAATTTGGGATTAAAAGCTTGATGCCATTACCAGCGATGGGACACACATTGTGACAATGGTTTCCAAGCGTGTTCGAGAGCGACGGTGGACTTCGGGTGACATGAAAGACCTGAAAGGTCCTCTAGAAGGTGCTTCGTCCCTTCTGGGCTACTAATACATCCCATAATGAACCACGAGGACACGGCCAGCCTTGTTCTAAGCTAATGAAAACAACTGATTCTTAGTTTCAGGTGATTCACCGTCCTGCCTATTACTTTTATCTGTCCTTTTGTTGCCGTTTTTTAAAAATATTTCTCTGTATATTGCAAAAAAATTTAAAATTCGTAACTTGGCCAATAAAGCTGATTCTGACTATAAACTAAAGAAAACATAGAATGAATATTATATTGCATCCTGCAAATAGATCCCCCAAATCCTACACGCTGGTCCCTTTAATTTGCTCTTCATGTTGCTATATGGGAAACTTATTAGTAAACCACCTGGTGTGAAGTCTAATATTAAACTCTTTTAAATATCTAGCTCGAGTTGCTAACTATCGTTGTTTTGTTTTTTCAAGCTGCTATGAGACCTGTGAGAGGGTTAGATGCCTGAAATAAGGTCTGTCTCTAAGACAACATTTTTTTAAAGTGTTGTTATTAGATATAAAATACCTCGTAAAATTACCCCTCTGGTGAATTTTGAAGCTGAAAAGCGGCTAAATGAGACGCCTAAACGTCATCATGCCGACTAGCCCGCCTCGTGGTGTAGTTCTTTCATAGCCTGACGTTGGCTTTTACTTCTCCTGATTGCATTCAAGCATCAAAAATCTATATCTCGCTGAGCAAAACGTGTGCATGTTTAAAAACGTTTAATTGCCACGGAGTTTATATATCTTCAATATATTGCAATGTGATGAATAACAAACTCGTGAAACATGCAAAGGCCTGATTTGATGTCAAGAGGACAGAAAGAAAGCAAAGAAACTAACAAGGATGGGGGAAAGAAGGTCAAGAGAATCAGGGGAGAAAACCATGAAGAGGAGAGAAATGAACCTTCGAAAGAAGATGGTGGCAATGTGGAACGATAGCAAGGAGGACAATGACTCAAGAGATGCAGCCGCTCACCCGTCTGCATCCTGGATGTTGACGTTCACCCGCTTCGCTGCTCCGAGGAGCTCTGAAACCGACGAGAGACGCAAAGAATGAGAAGAGAAACTCATGACAGTCAAAACTATAATGCAGAATCCAGTGAGTCGTGTATTCTCTCTCTTTGTACATATTATAATAATTCACCGCTACACTTTTATACCTGTGACAGCTCGAACTGCAGTTTCTTCCCTGCAAGTAATTGGAGGTATATTCACAAATATTATTCATTATTCAATAATTACAATATAAACTTATTTGTCCACGTTGCATCCACAAACATGAATAACGTTGATTAAAAGACCTGTCAATCAATTTGCGTGAGTCAGTGTTTTTTTTAATTTTTAATTTTTTTTTTATCGTGAGTTTGTGACGCCTGTTGAATTTCGTTTCCATGTAATAAAAAAAATATAATGATCCCGCACCGGACACGTGCATCTTTGTTAAATGTTGCATTGCAGGTCTGCGAGGAATATTATTTTGGGGGAAATATGCTTCTAGACTTAGATAATCTGTAATCTTTGAGTATGTTTTATTTGTATTTGTGTGTGTGTGTGTGTGTGGATATCCTGTATAGATGTGTACATGTGTGCCTGTGTTTGTGATTATGTGAATCAGAAAGATAAAAGGAATCAGACAGCGGGAACAATCACACACAGACTCACAAAAAACAACAACACACAACTCTCAGAAAAGGACACAGAAAAAGCGACTTGTTTGTCTCCATTTTTTCTATTTTTTTGGTCAAACCCTCATAATCCACGGGCCGTAATCTGCAGCCGTCTCTGTAATCTGGGGGGGGGGGGAGGTTCTCCTTCTCTCTGCAGCTCTATCTGCGTTTCATCCCCTCATCCTGCTCTCACACTCTAATTTCCGCTGTAATTTGCTAAAGAGCGCGTGCTGGTGATCGGTGTCGCTGTGCTGCTTTCTGTTTACACTCCGACATCATTCCGCTGCATGTGTTTGTGTGCGTTTGTACACGTGTAGGTCCCCCATCCATCTATCTATCTATCTGGATTAAAAATACAACCCCCCCCCCCCCCCCCCCCCCCCCCCCCCCCTCCCCACCGCCCCGCCACAGCAGATGAATCAATGAGTGCAGATATCTGTGTCACCATCAGGGAGCCACATGACTCCGCCCCCCCCCCCGACTCCGCCCCCCCCCCCTGACTACAAATGCATGGCAGCGCCACAGCATCCAACAATCTGATTGCAATACAACTAATTGGCAGATTGTTATTGTTATTGATTGTTGTTTAGTGGAAGTGGTGTAGCTTCGACCGAGGAAGAACCCATTCGATTTTCGGAGAGGGGTAAAGCCCAGAAATGTCTTTAACATTACAATAGAGGGCATGGGCCTTGGAGGGGGGGGGGGATAGATAGATGGATGGGGGACCTACACGTGTCTGTGCTCCCCGAGGGTCCTTCTAGTTCCACCATGTTTTTTTCTCTCAATGGAATATCATTCCTTCACGACGTGGAGTCTGGGTCATGGCATCACTTCCTCACTCCCCCCCCCCCCCCCCCCCCCCCCTCCTCCCCCTTCGGACCCCAAAAACCACACGGTTTATATTTAATCAAATACTTGGATCCCGCTCCAAACTGATTTTCATCTTAAAACTCACACTTTACTTACTTTTTTTTTTTTTACCTTAAATGTGAGCTCTTTAAATGATATTTCCCCTCTCTGACATGTTTGTTTAAGAGCATTACCATAATGTTTTCTCTGATGGTGTCCTTGGAGCAGGGGTTCTGATAATTTTAGGCATAACACTGCAACCGAGCCCCTGTTACCATAGTAACCCCTCGACGTGCAACATTCTCCCAGACTGTCAATCGCTCGGCCCCCGGAATTACTACGATATTATTATTTTTGCAGCATCTCCCCCACAAATTGTAGCCGTTTAAAGAGTTTATTTTTGACGTTGTTTAATATGAAAACCCTTCAGTTTTCGATGTGTGTGTACAGAGTGCACAAACGAGCTGGTAGCTGCTTGGCAAACGGAGCAGATTCACACCTCGGGAGAGGTGAAGCGGAGGGTTTCTCAAGGGTTCTCATTACCGGAGATGTTCTGAAGTCCGGTTTTCATCCCCTCTGACTTCCGCCTGTCATCGCGCATTCCAGAGTTTTCGGTGGAGCCTAAAACGAACTCCGTCGCTCTGTTTCCAGACGACCGCGCGCACACACGCACACACACACGCGCACACGCATGTTCAGAGGTCACGACATGCTGACGGTGCAGGAACGACGCCACTGCGACAGGTTGGCGTGGCAACGTGATGAGAGTATTTAATAATGTTGTGTCATTGTTATATGTTCAGGGAAATTGTTAATCTTGTACATCAAATGTTTGTGTTGGAGTGCTATGGAGTACTTTTTGGAAAACGCTAGGATTCACAATAGCCCCATTAACTTCCGACACACCAAATACAGCAACAACAGTCGGATTAATAGATGGTGATATTTTCATTTCCTATGTGACAGCTGCAATTTTTTTAGATTATATATATATATATATATATATATATATATATATATATATATATATATATATATATTTCAAAAGCCATGCATTTGTTTTTCAAAGATAAAAACAAAACAAAACATGTAACAATAGTCACATCCTTCATCTACATTTTGATCTTTGTGGCTACAGACACGTTAAATCGTACGTTATTTTCGATGTTGATTAGTCTGTTGAATATTATCATTTTGTCTATAAAAATGTCATAAGATTTGGGATTGATGCTGATTTCCCAGAGCCTTTAGTTGACATAATATTTACGGCCCCAAAACCGAAATACAGCTGGATACAGAGTCAGAGCCTGTTTCTTTTCAGTGTTTCTAAAAGATTAATTCGCTTTTGCTTAGTTGCAGTATGATTATTATTGTCGCTTGTGCAATGAGTCACTGAGATTTCCAGCTTTATTTCAGACCACCTCCGTGTTTTTGATCAAGGAACAAAAACAAATAAAAAGGAATAATGTTTAATATTTCATCTGGTGTGCTGTTGGTCTAATGCTGTTCAGATTGTTTACTTTAATGTTGTGGGAATACCGGTCCTCCATGAACCACTATGAACCCAGGTCAGCACTTCCTTGACCAACAAGGTACGGATACATCTCTTGAATTACTTAGTGCCCATTTCAGTCACTACAACATTACAGAGATATAAATATGATAGAGATGTTCTCATATCTTTAAGATAAAAAAAGCGAGAGCCAAAGATAAGGAAACCATTACCAATTGGTTTAGAAATACGCCAGAAACTCAGCATCGCTCATGTCTGAACTGATGAATTAAAACTTTGATGAACAGAATCAGTGAGCATATTGATTACAGCGGGGCTATGAACTCAACGGATGGGCTTGGTGACAATCCATATAGTTGTCTTATTGATCGTTCTAAGTGTTGTCTGTGGGATGTGTTTACAGAAAGCTTTAAAGCTATTTAAATAACGCACATCTTCTGAATGTCCAACATATTAGTTAGAAATACACAAGTGTGTATGAATATGAAAATTACCACAAAACATCATCCTTGGTTTCAGGTTGATTTTCTATATTTAACGGATTATTTTGGCGTTAGTTATGGGTTTTATTGTGGGGAGAAACCACTTTCCTGTAGGTTACGAGTTCCTTTTAGACTGCTTTTATTTCTTTAAAGAAAAAAAGGACATTATAAAAACAAAAGTTTAAAAAGCAACAACTTTGGGTAGTTTTGAGGCAACTACAAATTCATTGGGGCAATAGTTATAGTGCAAGCCAACAAAAAGCACTTTTTTTAAACAGATTTTATTCTTACGTATTTAAGATCCTCTGTACCTATTTGTGCTGTTAACTAGAGTAGTACATACTATATGCTGAGAGGCAGTGTTTTGCATTTATTTTCTCCCAGAACTGTATTTTAGCTGCATATACTTATTTCTGAAGTATTTTGACAATAATTCGACTGTGCATTTGTGCTATTTTGAAAGTATCTGGACTGGAATTGACTGCCATTTTGGGAGGCAATTACGCAACATTGTAATTGCGTAATTGCAACTACGTGCACGAATCTTCTAAAAGCCATCGTTTTTTAAAGACTGAAGTGAAGTGGTCTCATGTGGAAGAAAGACTGTGAAGTGAAGTGGCCTCACGTGGAATAAAGACTGTGAAGTGAAGTGGCCTCACGTGGAATAAAGACTGTGAATTGAAGTGGCCTCACGTGGAATAAAGACTGTGAATTGAAGGTGCCTCACGTGGAATAAAGACTGTGAATTGAAGTGGCCTCACGTGGAATAAAGACTGTGAAGTGAAGTGGCCTCACATGGAATAAAGACTGTGAAGTGAAGTGGCCTCACATGGAATAAAGACTGTGAAGTGAAGTGGCCTCACGTGGAATAAAGACTGTGAATTGAAGGTGCCTCACGTGGAATAAAGACTGTGAATTGAAGTGGCCTCACGTGGAATAAAGACTGTGAAGTGAAGTGGCCTCACATGGAATAAAGACTGTGAAGTGAAGTGGCCTCACATGGAATAAAGACTGTGAAGTGAAGTGGCCTCACGTGGAATAAAGACTGTGAGTTGAAGTGGCCTCACGTGGAATAAAAACTGTGAAGTGAAGTGGCCTCACGTGGAATAAAGACTGTGAAGTGAAGTGGCCTCACGTGGAATATAGACTGTGAGTTGAAGTGGCCTCACATGGAATAAAGACTGTGAAGTGAAGTGGCCTCACGTGGAATAAAGTCTGTGAAGTGAAGTGGCCTCACGTGGAATAAAGACTGTGAAGTGAAGTGGCCTCACATGGAATAAAGACTGTGAAGTGAAGTGGCCTCACGTGGAATAAAGACTGTGAAGTGAAGTGGCCTCACAAGGAATAAAGACTGTGAAGTGAAGTGGCCTCACGTGGAATAAAGACTGTGAAGTGAAGTGGCCTCACGTGGAATAAAGACTGTGAAGTGAAGTGGCCTCACGTGGAATAAAAACTGTGAAGTGAAGTGGCCTCACGTGGAATAAAGACTGTGAGTTGAAGTGGCCTCACGTGGAATAAAAACTGTGAAGTGAAGTGGCCTCACGTGGAATAAAGACTGTGAAGTGAAGTGGCCTCACGTGGAATAAAGACTGTGAAGTGAAGTGGCCTCACGTGGAATATAGACTGTGAGTTGAAGTGGCCTCACATGGAATAAAGACTGTGAAGTGAAGTGGCCTCACGTGGAATAAAGACTGTGAAGTGAAGTGGCCTCACGTGGAATAAAGACTGTGAATTGAAGTGGCCTCACGTGGAATAAAGACTGTGAAGTGAAGTGGTCTCACGTGGAATATAGACTGTGAGTTGAAGTGGCCTCACATGGAATAAAGACTGTGAAGTGAAGTGGCCTCACGTGGAATAAAGACTGTGAAGTGAAGTGGCCTCACGTGGAATAAAGACTGTGAAGTGAAGTGGCCTCACATGGAATAAAGACTGTGAAGTGAAGTGGCCTCACGTGGAATAAAGACTGTGAAGTGAAGTGGCCTCACGTGGAATAAAGACTGTGAAGTGAAGTGGCCTCACGTGGAATAAAGACTGTGAATTGAAGTGGCCTCACGTGGAATAAAGACTGTGAATTGAAGTGGCCTCACATGGAATAAAGACTGTGAAGGGAAGTGGCCTCACGTGGAATAAAGACTGTGAAGGGAAGTGGCCTCACATGGAATAAAGACTGTGAAGTGAAGTGGCCTCACGTGGAATAAAGACTGTGAAGTGAAGTGGCCTCACATGGTCCGGCCACCACTCGAGTCCTTAAGCTCCTCCATCAAATTGTGACATTTTGCAAACAACCAGCAACTCCCTCTCACTGCTCTGAACATCATTACTGTTAATAATGAAAAACGCAGTCAGGCACATGACTCACACCCGATGTGTCTTCGTGCAATCTTGCCTGTAATTGTGTGCGTTTCGAGGTGTTTGAGTGTGTGTGTGTGTGTGATTCTCCAGCAGAGAAACCCGGCTTCCTGTTTAATTATTCAATCATAAACCTGGATTCACTCACTCACGCTCAATCACACGTACACACACACGCGCGCGCACACACACACACACACAAACAAACACACACACACTTACACACACACTTACACAAACACACTGACACACACACACTGACACACACACACACTCACACACACATACACACGCACACACACACACGCACTCACACACTTACACGCACACACTTACACACACACACACACACACACACACTCACACACACATACACACACTCGCACACACATACACACGCACACACACACACGCACTCACGCTCGCACACACGCAGTCACACACACACACTTGCACAGGCACTCACACACGCACTCACACACTCACGATCGCACGCACGCATGCACACACACACTCACTCATGCACACACACGCACGCACGCACACACACATTCTAATGCACACACACCTTCCACAACTCACCCTTTAACCTCTCTCCGTCACTTCCTGTCTCTTTCTATCTCTGTATTCATAACTCGCCGTTTCCCTCCTTCTGTTCTGCACTCTCACTCTTTTACTCTCCTCCTCACCCCTCCTCCCCACCCCTCCTCCTCACCCGTCCTCCCCACCCCTCCTCCTCACCCCTCCTCCTCACCCCTCCTCCCCACCCTTCCTCCTCACCCGCCACCCGCCGCCCCTTCCTCTTTGTCAGTGTGCAGTGGACTGAGCACTTAGAGCTGATCTGTTCTGGCATTTGAGGAGAAGCATTTTTCTTTTTCATGGCACTGCTGGAATGTCCAGAGACAAACACACGAGAGGAGACAAGGAAAGGAGGGGAGGAGAAAGGAGAGGAGAAGAGAGAGGAAGAGAGAGGGGACAACAATAGAGGAGAGGGGAGACAAGGATAGAGGGGAGGGTATAGGAGAGGAGTGGAGAGGAGATGATACAATGATAGAGGTGAGAAGAGGAAACAATTGATAGAGAAGAGGAGCGGAAACAAGAGGCGGGGAGAGGGAGGAGAAGAAGAGACAAGGATAGAGGAGAGGACAAGAGAGGAGACAAGGAAAGTGGAGAGGACACGAGAGGAGACAGTAGAGGAGGTGAGAGGTGACAAGGAAGAGGGAGAATGAGAGGAGATGAGACAAGGAAAGAGGTGAGAACAAGAGACAAGGAAAGAAGAGAAGAAGCAATAGGTGAGAAGAGAAAAGGATAGAAAAGAGAAGAGGGGAGGGGAGGCGAAGGAGACAAGGATATAGAGGAGAGAAGAGGGGACAGGTGAGAAGAGGGGACACAGATGGAGGAGAGAGGAGAGGAAAGGAAAGGAGAGGAGAGGAGAGGGTATAAAGAAGACAAGGATAAAGGAGATAAGATGAAACAAGAGGAGAGGGAGGTAGATAAGGATAGAGGAGAGGAGACGAGCGGAGAGAAAAGGAGAGCAGGAGATGTCAAATAAGAAAAAGTATAGAAAGTAAGGACAGGTGAGGAAAACAGGGGAAGATGTGAAAGAAAATTGGAGCAAAGAGGAGGCGAGGAAAAGAGGAGGCAGGACAGGGTAACAGAGAAAAAGAGGCAACAGGAGGGGAGAGGATAGGAAACAGGAGGAGAGGAGTAGAGAGGAGGGAGGAGAGGAGTAGTGAGGAGGAGATGAATTCAGAGCAGAGAATCGAGAGGTCCTGGCGATGAAATGGGAGAGGAGGAGAGCTGTTTCAAGGCTGTAATTGAAATCTAATTATCACCTCAAGTCCCAGCTGACTCCACGTGAAACACCCACGAGCACACACACACACACACACACACACACACACACACACACACACACACACACACACACAAGCGCGAGTGTGTACTCATACGAACATTATTACCACTAACATCTGGCATCTTCACACACCACTAATCCCCCTGTCCCGAGAGCAGTGTAGGACCTTTGAGTACTTCCACCTCTCTCTCTCTCTCTCTCTCTCTCTCTCTCTCTCCCCCCCCCCCCCCCTCTCTCTCTCTCTTTCCCACACACACATACGCACACACACAAACACACACACACAAACACGTACACACAAACACGTACACACACACACTGTCTCTGTCTCACACACAAACATGCACTAATACATACATGCATCCTCTCTGGTGTGCACACATACACACATTTGTGTGCATTCATGCAGAAACACACACACAAACACACGCGCACACGCACACAAACGGTCAATGGTGGAAAAAGGGGTGGCAAGCATCCTCCTGTTTCTAATTTATTTCTGATGACTGTTCTCACACATGTGCAACGTCATCACTATCACACATTCAACGTCATAGCTCAAACACACACACACACACACACACACACACACACACACACACACACACATACACACACTCACAAATACACGTAATACACTTGTGAAAGCAAATACACACACATACGCACACACAAACACAGTACACCATTTAGGCTAAATGGCATCACATCCGATTTAGCCTGCAACTGTCCTGACCTCGTAATGACAGGTGTGTGTGTGTGTGTGTGTGTGTGTGCACGCGCGCGTGTGTGCGCGTGTGACAGGAGGATGGAGGGATACTGACTGGCTTTCCCTGGCCGAGGTCTCTGTAGAAGCCGCTGAGCTGTCAGCAAGTCCTCGGTCTTCACGGCCTGGAGCAGCTCCTGGTCCTTCCCCATGTCCCCTCAGTCCCTCCTCGGTCCCCCCGGTCCCCCCGGTCCCCCCGGTCCCCCCGGTCCCCTCGGTCCTCTCGGTGCCGCTCTCTTCCTCTGAGCGCCCCTCTCTCCTCCGCTAATCCGCTGCTACATCCTGCCGCCGCTCCGGGCCTCCCGCTGGAGCTGAGGCGCGGAGGGGTTGACGCTGCGCCGGGAGTGGGATGCTCCGATCCGGCCAGGAGTCCAGCGCTCCGTCCCGCTGTTACCTCCGCCCTCCTCCGCGCGGTGCTACCGAACCGAACCGACCGGGCGCACCTCGCTCTCTGCAGAGATGCTCACCGGCGACAGATTCCACTGATTTCTGTCCGCGCGAGACGATTTCACCGGGTGTGCGTGCGTGCGTGCGGTGGAGCTCGAGCGCCCTCCTCACACGCTGGGTCAAATCCGCACCCCTGAAATCTCACGAGCCCTCAATCCGCAGAATAACACGCGCGGGTCGCTGTTTAACGTGTGACCGCTGTCGCCGCTGCGATGCTGGACCAGCTCCGGCGTGCACACACACACACACACACACACACGCACACGCACACGCACACGCACACGCACACGCACACGCACGCACACACACAGTCACATATGGCATTACATAAACACGAGCTATACTTGTGCGCGCGCCCCTCCAGTTGTTGTAATCCCGGTTCCGCGTGTTTTCCGTGCGCGCGCGCGTGCGTGCGGACAAGTCAGAAGAGGTCGTTTGACATCATCCAATTTGTACTCAGCCGCGTGCGAGAGGCGCAATGGGTGCGCGGGACAGTGGGAGGGAGAGTACGGGATCGCGCAGACCCATGAGACAGACGCACGAATCTGATCCATAACAATCCTTCACACATTTAAAAACTGGCATTATTCATTCACATCTTGCACTGTGGCCTATTTAGTTTCATCCCATTTATTGTGCTTTCATTCAAAATGATTCTTTAAATCCTTTTTTTTTACGTGTGCATTTTTATATATTGCTTTTTATATATGTTTCCTAATGAATCTACACATTGCGTACATTAAACTGACCTCGCCTCGCTATGTGTCACTGTGGTGATGGTTTCATGTCAACATTGTTTAAGGTTAATGAGCCAGGGATAATTTGAAGACAGGAAAAGTGTGTGTGTGTGTGTGTGTGCGTGTGTGTGTCCCTGATGCAGGGCTAATTTAGACTAAAGGGGCCACTGGCAGTGAGATTTAGGACAGGAAGTGGAACGGATGACAGAAGACATGCTACTTAATCAAACTTGTGTGTATAATATTTGTGTAATGACACACATCTGATTGGAAAGGAAGATATCTCCTCAGTTGAGAAGTCAGCTTCGCACATTAAGTGCTGAAATTTGAGGAGCCGCACAAGTAAAGTCAGCTCCGGAAATAATAATTTGCGCGGTGTAATTGGAACGCATGCAACTTTCTGAAGATGAAGACTTTACTGTGTAGTTGTATAAAACAATAAAGTATATGCAGATTGTTTTGGTGCTCCCAACTACAAAAAAAACCCCAGCCGGCTGTAAAGATAATTTTATTACACAGACTTTGAGTTCACACCGTGCTCTATGAGGCGGTGCTTTGAGCCAAGTGGTCATGTCAGCACAATAAATGTGTTACCGCAGGGGACTATTTTTTATTACAGGTTCCTGCTTTGTCACTATCAGCCTTGTTTATTTATTTATTTAACATCAACAACATTCTTTTGTAAAGCATCACATTCCTATACAATGTGTCTGTTGTATCACAGGACTGAAGAAAAGTAATTACACACGTCTTTCCGATGCACCTTCATTGGATCAATGCATATTCCAGTAATCCATGTTGACTGTACGAGACGGTGCAGATGAGCTGGATTAATTCATTTTGGGGATTCATCCATATCTTTATCTCAATAAAACAACCTGTTGCCTTCTCATGAACAAATGAGGCATTTGTCCAATTATCCAGAGAAACAGACCTTGTGTTATTCCCAAGATAATGAGATTTATTAATCCGTTATGAACAGAAAACAACTCCTTTGTCCGAAAAATAAACGAGATAATTAAAACTGTCATCACGGCCGGCCTCAAGGCTTCTATTTTCAAAGACTAAAAGAAGAGAAAATATTAAGACTCTCGATACCTTCGTGTCCAGAAAACAAATAACCATACAGCTTCTTTTGATGTTATTTGTATATCTCTTTCGGTCAGACATCAATCAATGCAGCGTTAAACAGCAGCAGGTGTGAAATTTTTATGGACGTTACAACTGATATGTATAACGTGACGGCATCGATGCGGCGGTTACACGGGACACGTGTACCGGATAACATGTATCGTGAGTAATCTGTGAAACATAATGATCATGTGTGCAAATAAGGCTTCGACAACTTGCAGATGAAATACTCAAATTTAACTTAAGTTTAACTTAAAAAAAAAAAAACGCAGGCGTCTATATACAACAAGGGTACGCCTGAATGTAGTCTTTGACTTGAGTGCTGAGTCCCGGGAAGCCGCTTATCTTCTCCGCTCCGTGCGAGCCAATGAGAGCCCTCCTGCACATCTGCTTCAGGCGCTCCGGACGCTGCTTGCGGTACGGCGACGTCAGCTTGCAGGACGAGCCGGTGTAATGAGTGAGCAGGGCGAAGAACGACGCGAACGTCCTGTGGCTGCCGTGCAGGCCGAAGAGCAGGTTGTTCAGCTGGACGCGGACGCTGGTCGGGCCGCCGTCGGCGCTCTGGTAACTCAGGGTGAAGAAAACATCCGGCTGGCCGCTGTCTCTATGGCAACACGGCAGCGTGCACACACGGTCACTTTACGGCGTTTATTTTGTGTTGCGCGGTGCTTTTTATTGGGCAGTAAAGATGACTACATCTACATGTGTATGTGGCAAATTTTTTTGGGGAAATAAAATATAATGGAACACAAAAGAAAGACTTAGATGTTCACAAAATAGGATTCATCAAAGGCTGTGACGAATGCAGCTGCAAGATATGAAACATTTATACATATTTTATCCATTAGCAAAAACAAAAAATCCCATTAATGGCCAAGAGAACAGCATAAAAAGTAGCAGACAACAACAACAACAACAACACGCCGCAGCGGCTGATTTACCTGACGAGGAAGGTGCCCGGCTGTGCCCGCGTGAGTATGTCGTGTGCCGCCTCCATGGCAATCGAGCCCCAGTAGTAGCCGCTGTGCTGCAGCTGCTGGTAGGTCTTCTTCACCAGTTTGTACTCCGCCGCGCTGCTGAATGGACGCAGGTGGGTGGGAAAACCCTCCGCTTCATTTCCCGTGATTGGCTGCGGCAGAGGAGAATTCATTTGGGAATAAATAATAGGAATATAAATAAAAAAGTTATTGCCAACGGCGGTCACAGAGGAGAGTTAAAAGCATACAAAAGTATCCATCGGAAAGTATTATCATTATAGGGATGCTTACAGTGTATGGATAATAATAACAATGTGATAATAATAGAAGCCCTGCTGATTATGTGTCCTGTGTCAGATGTGTCAGTATGAAAAGAGGCCGAAAGGTTTCCATGGCAACAGTCGAAGGTCAACTCAGATATTTGAGATTGCGTGTGTGCGTGTGTTGGATTAATTATTGTTGTTGTTGTTGTTGTTGTGGTGTGCTGAGCCCAAACATGTAAAGTCCATAGTTTGGGATACCACTGTTTTTTTTAAATAGTGTTAAATACATATGCATGGGTTAATATTAGCTCCACTGTCACCAGCTGCAACATCAAAGTGATGCTTACACATTAATTCCATTCTGCATGAAGAGTACTTTTACTTTATATACTTAAGTATATTTTGATGCTTATAGAAAATGTGTGTACTCTTACTTCAGTAAGACTGGGAATGCAGTGTATTATATACACTGTTGTATATTTACTTTGACTTTAAGTAGAAGATCCGAGTGCTTCTTCCACCGATGGATGTAAAATGTAAGAAATAAAAGATCCTGGTGTTTGATTTGGGACGTAGTTTTCACTCCAGCCATGTGCGCGCTGTTTAAAAAAAAAAACAATATCCCAAAGCAATAAAATCCACAAAACGTTGAGTACTAACCTGGCTCCAGGTTTCAGCGTCTTCATGGAAGTTCAGCAGTAAATCGAGCTGACTCTCCGTGGGCTCTGGGCTCTCCGGTTGACCCCTCTCTGGTCCCTGGGCTCGTTCCGTTTCTGCGGGTTCCCCCTCGGCGGGTTGACTTTGGTTCTGCGTCTCGGCTGCTCCGTCAAGATTGTCTCTAACCATCCTAGAAAGGAGACGACTCCTTATCTCGTCCACTTAACGCACCACTTCCTCCTCTTCTCGCTGGCGGGTCCTCCATCGCTGAGCCGCTCATCTGCTGCTCGGTCCCCGTTCGGCCTCCATGATGCTTCAAACAACCACGTTGAGGGTTGAATCAAGATCCACCAACGTCATCGCCAACTTCTGGAGGTGGGGGGGGGGGGGGGGGGGGGGGGGGGGGATTTGTTCAATTTGTCACTGTGATGAGCTGAAATCCAAAAAAAAAGGTGAACAATCAGACGAAATACCTTCATGGGATTCACTGTTAAAAACCTGCAATGGACCTCATGGTATTTCTGGCCACTAGAGGGCAGCGGACACCAGTTGTGATCACAATATTGACATATAAACAGCTTATTTACACCTCGAGCAGTTACGGAGGATGATTCTCACTGTGGATTAATCCGTACATCAGTTTACTGTCACAGAGGGGCGCAAATACGCCAGAAAATAATCACAAAATCGAAACGTTTATCCATAAGATGTCAGTTCTAGTTGATTTAGAAGCAGATTAAAGTAATAGTTTAATAAATAGTGTGATTAATAGGACCAATTTAGGTCCAATATTGTCTCTTTTTTTTATCTATTTTGTCACTGTGTTCAACAGATAGAGACAGCATCATTGTTGTGTGAGCAGGAATTGTTCTGTGGGTTTTTTAAGTTGTGGGCTTAACAACGAGCTCACTATAAACCTCCATAAAGCTTGAGGGGAGCTGCAGATTCAGTTGATTACTCTCAGTAGCTTCATAACAACGAGCGACCTCTTGCACATTGTTTTCATTTGATTCGTTGTTACTCTAACCCCACTGCATACTGTGTGTGTGTGTGTGTGTGTGTGTGTGTGTGTGTGACAATCAGGTCACGTGACTGACAATAAACCCCACGTTGTGGTATCATCAATCACTGGGGAAGGGCAGCTGTAAAATTGTTAATTGCAACAAAGAAGCACTTTCTCTTTCGGAGTGAGAAAGAAACGAGTGCCGCTCTACGAGATCTTTTGTGTAAAAGTATTCCAACACGTTGGTATGCAATACTCTTTAGTTTTCATAAAAAGTGTATTTATAAAGCTTATTTCCAGTGCAAAGTTACAAACGGCCACGAATTAAAAGATAGAAATTAGCAGATTTGAAATACAAATGAGGACATGAGTACAAAAAAGTAGGTCATAAAAATACTTCAACTTAAAGTGAATAAAAGTATGTTTTTTGTGTCTCTTGTTTTTTCTTATGTGTTTTAAAGCACTTTCAACACTTTTGTTTAGAGATGTGCCGTTTCAATAAAGTTAAGTGTTCAATATATTATTTTTCACTTAGGATATCTGGCTTTATGAGAAGATGGACTGCTTCCAGCAGATGTTTTGTTCTTTCTTTCACTATCTTGTGTTACTTGTGATATTTAACGTCTGCTTTTGCTCAAATGATGGCACATGATATCTAAATATCTCACTGTGTAATCTTGCTGCTTCACCAAACATGTCAATCTCATCTCAAATCTCAAATGTGTGTGGAGGAAGTTTACAGAAAATCGTGTTTTTCTCAGCACACAATATTACACAACGCAGTCAGTCGTTATTATAGCGGAACATTTTGTTTTATTAGTTCTAGTTCTAGTTTTAGACCTAATTGGATGTTAAAACCCAGAAGATTAAAGCTGACTAAGCACGTTAACTCTTTATAATAATTCACGTGAGATCCAATGTGCTGTACAGTTTATAAACATCACAGCAACATTTTCCAATGTGTGATAATGTGTCCAAATATTGATGAAAAAAAAAAGAGTTCAGGACCAAAAGGAGGTAAACAAAGAAACTATTTTTATGCATTAGTAATATTTCCTGTTAATTTAAACATTAGAGAATGAGGTGATATGACGTGGTATACAAACAAAGTTAATGTGACCTGGGAGAGTTTTCTTTTTTCCCAAAATTCCCTCAATTAAAGTTACACAGCGTCCAAAAGAGATTCATGTGTGTGTCTCTGCATAAAACCTTAAAAAAATTAATATATATTCCTTTATGAAACACAAGAGTTTACTTACTTTGCCCGTGAAGAGTCGTGGCTCCTCCGGTCCGCTTCTTCCCTCTTGTCCGACGAACGTTTTACTTTCGGTTCAGATTCGCACTGCACCCGGACCGGGTGTGTGTGTGTGCGTGTGTGTGTGTGTGTGTGCGTGTGTGTGTGTGTGTGTGTGTGGAGGAGTGGGTGGGGCCGCTCTTTCAAACGGTATGATTTAATTGACAAGACGCACAGGCGCGCGTGCACACAACACACGCTTGTGCAGGTGCCGCGGATTTTTTACTTTCACTTTCAAGCTGATTCTCTTAAATCACGTGACGCAGCCAGTGCGTCACGCGTGTCCCTCTGCGCGTTTAAATGTCAACGTGGTCTAAAAAAAGAAAAAAAGCAGAATTACAAAAATGGAGAAATGGAGAAAAAAAAAAGAAAAGTTCACTCGTTTTAACTTTGAAAGTCAAATCATCTTTTTGGATCCTGGTTCTGAACCATAACTGCTCCTTTTCTGTCAAAATGAATGTGAAACAGTACATTATGGGCACGTGTTCGACACATCAGACATTGATTATCGTCAATATGTATATCATTAGAACATAAATGATCTGTGCTTTTTTTCTTTAATAAAGAGGTGAAATGCTGCACACTTAAAACTAAACAAACATATCTTTACTCGTAACTTATGAACATATTCATGTAGTTTGAGCTCCCTCCTGGGTTGGACTAAATGCAAAAATACATTAAATGTGCAAGATTACTGGATTTTTATGCATTTCACTTTTAAATGCAAAAATCTATATTGACACACACTCACACACACACACACACACACACACAGTTGAGACAAATATGATTATAACCATGTTGTAATTGTGCAACACCTCCTAAGTTCACAAAACTATGTGAAAAAAGCATGTTTTTTTTGTGATTGACATATAAAGCAGTACTAAATAAGTGTATATAAATAGATGAAATATATAATTTCGGGTTTGCTTACAGTTTTTTAAATCAGAGGCCGACGGACACCTTGTGGGGAAATAACCTCACAGCATACACACACTCTGATGCCATGGTAACCAGTGCATCTCATAGTCTCACAGAGCAACGATCAGTCAGCTTCTAGCTTTTACAAAAGCATTTATTAACAATACAGTACACTTTTATTAACAGTACACTTCGGCTGAAAACTCTCTCCCAGACAGAGGAAACGCCACTTCCTTTCCTTCCCTTCCTTCACACCTTCATTCATCTCGTGAACATAAGCGCGGCGTGTGAGAGGCCGATGTTTCAGGCCGGGGAGCTCGACGCCGGGTTGTCTGTTTTTGTTTTGTCTGTGCATCCAGTAAGCGGCCGCGGTTACAGTGAAGATCCCATAAGTAGCCAAGACGCACTGGAAGAGAGCGAAAAAAGACTTGTCGATGACTTGATCTGTACACACTTTAATTAATGTTCACATTAAATGCAGCCTGTTTGTGTATATGTGTGTGTGTTATGGACATTTCTGCGACCCTGCAGAGTGTAGCTATTAAAGTATTTCCTCAAACCAGTCAGTTCCACGGAAGCCGGGGCTTCGTTGCCAAACAGCTGCTTCTGAAATGCACAAAAAAACCAAAACCAACAACAACACAGTAAGAGGAAGGACTGCAACCACCCTGCTTGATATCATGGCAACAAAGTTATATCCAAAAAGGTGTGTTTGCTGAGATTAAAGACAAAGCGGTGTAGTTTATGAACAAGCCTTTCCTTGCAAGAAAACTCAATGTGCATTCAAAAGTAAATCGAATAAACCACAAATGAAAATGAAAGCAAAAGAAACGGAAAGAAATGTGACACTGCACTGACCCGGCCCATATCAGATGGCCTGAAACCTGCATGGTGAAAATAAAATAATAAAAGACGGGAACATGTAATCTCTGTATACAATAACAACGATAACAATTAGAGAGTCTCAAATGTAACCTCGATGAGGGCCCGCCCTTTAGTTAGTTAAGCCGCGTGACACGGAACGGTGACAGTTGCAAACCCCAAAATACTTTTTTCCGCAAGATGAAAAAAAAGGCTGTCCGTCAAGCGGCATGACGAGGCGACACGCAGCCGGTTTACGGGGATGCAAATCACATCCAACACATGCTTTGAATAAGATGAAACTGAATAATTCATCAGCCAGAGCTCCAGCTAATCATCTGGACTCGACGGCAGCTCGGAGCTCGTTCTCCACGCGGTCGTTTTCCTTTTCACCAGAGTTTAACTGTGATAAAAGCTTAGCCGTAGTTCCCTTTGGCTGAAGAGTTTGAATGTTTTTTAATGCATATGCTGAGATTTATTAACACAAATATCCCAATTCTCAAATAGATGCAACAGAAGTAAATGAAAGCGAGGAAAATGTACTTTTTTCAAACACATTTATCTAAATCACGTCACTAAAAGCACACAGTTAAAACTAGCTCGGTGCGACACGTGGCTGAGAAAGAAATAGTTTGACATTTTGATAAATGTATTCAGAGAGTTGGATGAGCAGACTCACGGCAAAGCTACCGCCAGGAGACCTTTAGCTTAGCTTAGCTTACTGAAAACAGGAGGCAGCAGCCAGCGTGGCTCTGTTCAATTAAAAGTAAATCTGCCTCTGAGGTCCTCTAAAGCTCAAGTGTTTAATCCATAAAAAAACTAAGTGTGAAAATTATAATTTGTGGTTTTACAGACAGGTTATAGATTTGACTATTAGCAGCTCTGCGCAGCTAATAGTGCAGCTAGTCTTTATTCTGAGCTAAGCTAACCTCCTAGCATAGCTTCATATTTCAAGCAATACGTTGACATTTGGAGAATACACATAATTTATCTCTTTCTGAGAGTTAAAGGAGAGGATTGACACCAACCTCGTGTCAGGAGACAGTTAGCTTAGCATAAAGAGTGGAAACAGGGGGAAACTGCTAGCATGGCTGTGTCCTAAGGTAACAACATCCGCCTACACCAGCACCTCCAAAACTCAATATTAACACGTTAATTAAAAAAAAAAGAGTGTACATAAAAGCTCAGCACATAGAACCTCCTGTAAATCAAAGTTTTTGGAGGGGGTTGTGTGCAAAGCTATCTTTTAGTTGTTTTCCTCCTGCGTACCAGTCTTTATGCTAAGCTAACGAGAGCGGCATCAACCTTTTCAGCCACAACAACGCTCAGCAACTACATGTGAAAAGATTTTATTTTCTTTAAAATCTGTGCTATACATGACAGTAAAAATGAAGTGTTCATCTGGAACATCTGGTGTACAGTTTTCATCACGAGGGGGAATAATTGGCCGGGGGATCGTGGGGGGGGGGGGGGGGGGGGGGGGGGGGGGGGGGGGGGGGGGGGGGGGGGGGGGGGGGCTGCTCTGCTCGGTAGAGTGCGGATTTATTCTGCTCCCGGTATTAGCAGAGTAGAGCGGAAACCTTTTCTTCTTTCCCCTTAAGCCCGATGGAGATTTAACCAAGTGAAGCAACGTCGTGGACTGGAGCGTGATGGGGTGGAGGATGGCAGCTTAAATCTTTTAGAAAATCAGCAGCTGTGCACTTGTTTTTTTTACCCCAATGCGATGATAACATGTCATAATGAGCATATATCCGACACCTCTGTTAAAACTCAGAACACAGATGAGATCAGGGTTCTGTATGTTATTTTTATATTACTTTATGTAATAGATTAAACAATCAAAAAGGAGAGAAAACAACGGTGACATAACTTTATAGTTACCCATATTATTTGAAATATTCAATATTGATATTTTGATAAATATGTTTTTTTTAAAGTTTTATTTTGGCACTGTTTAGGAAAAAAAATATGAAAATGAAAAACCCACAGTTCTCATAACAATATGTTCAGTTGCAGAAGGCACCAGTGGAAAGGCTTTAAAGACAGCGGTGGAAAATAACTAACTTTGAGGTAATTGTACATAGAAAATGTACAATTACCTCAATTCTATAGCACATACTTTAATTTAATTTGTTCTCATATTTCTTCATGCTTAAGTAAATATGTAAACATATGTAAATATGTAAACTGTAACTCAACAATCCCCCCCCCCCTCCCAGGGATCCATAAGCAGGACGCTTATACAATGTGTTCGTGTGGACATTCATTTCCGGGTGTCCCGCAACGGAGCGTTCTGGCCAATCAGCGTGTTTCTTTTCAAAGCACGGACCAATAGGACGCGGGCTGTAGGGGCGGGGCTATTCAGCTTGTTACACAAACGGGAGCTGTTAAATGATACCTGTCATGCCTTTATACAGCCACAAGAGGGCGTCGTATTACAGTTTATAAGAAGGTACGGTGGCCTGCAGCGCAGGTTTGATTCAAATACAAGCAAAAATACTTTTTACATGCCAACTCTTTGTTTTATGGGTCTCATAGTTTCTTATAACATTTTTGGAAATGTTCCAAATGACCTTCTCGGGAGAAGCTGAGAACTTTTAATTATTTGGCACTAATCTGAAAGGCTAAGTAATTGGTAGTATTGAGATATGTGATGTATTTATTAAGCACAAGTGGCTTTATTATTGTCAGTGCTATGATAGACTATCATTTAACACTGGAAACATTTGAGTTTTGTCCGTCAAAGCAAGCTAAATTTCTATATACATTATTTTTAAATTACTGTTCCTCTAGTGGAAGTAACTAAATACATTTACTAAAGTGTTTAAGTACACGTTTGAGGTACTTGTACTTGGAGTGTTTCTATTTTATGCTATACTTTGCATGTAGAACTATTAGGAAGCACGTGGAAATATAGTCAAGTAAAGTAAAAGTACCTCATAATGTATTCAATGAGAGTTGACTCTTTGAGTAAATGTACTTTTACTTACTACAGGTTCTTTTTTAATTTAGCAATGGTAAAATTAATGAAATATATTTGACCAAGTATAGGCCTACTTTAGTACTACTTTGAGATACTTTACCTTTACTTTTTCCATTTTATACTACTTTTATATTACAATTCAGAGGGAAATGTACTTTTTACATGTATTAACAGCTACAATTACTTATTCAAAACATGAGCTCAGCCAACATAATTGTTATAGTTGAAACTACCCAACAGTATATGAAGTAGTTAAAATTAGCTGCACCTCAACCAACTGCACTAAAGTTTCGCTTGATACTGCAGTCATGATAATCAAACAATAAAACATTGACAAGTTCAGTTCTGCATATGGATATAATCTTTACCGTTGTTATTTAAAATACAATACGTATGTACTTTAAAAGTAACATTTCTATACACATTTATAATGTGGTATTATTACTTGTACTTCCAGCGCTGATCAACAGCACCATGTTGTCCAGACAGGACTAAAAATAGTGGACTGCTTTTTATGTTTCTAAAATAAGAATTCTGATCTGTAGATATTTTAAAATGCATTTTGAGCATCTCAAAATGTAAGTCGGAAATAATTTGTGAGAGTGATTTATTAATGCGTTAGTTTAAAAACAGCATCACTAAATATCAGCCAAATATTTCTGTCACCCCATACACAATTGAAACATTTTATTATATTATTATTGCCAGTACATTCATAGGCAAACAGCATAAGTTGTAAGTATATATTTATATATATATATATATATATTTTAAAATATATATATATATATATAAAAAAAATTATATATATATATACATATATATATATCTAAATATATATATATATATATATGTATATTTTTGTTATATATATTTATATATATACTACTTTAATTACTGTTTTTATTAGCTATTA
Organism: Cyclopterus lumpus; assembly: GCF_009769545.1. Taxonomy (NCBI): domain Eukaryota; kingdom Metazoa; phylum Chordata; class Actinopteri; order Perciformes; family Cyclopteridae; genus Cyclopterus; species Cyclopterus lumpus. The sequence goes on from NC_046966.1 coordinate 22,213,655, forward strand.
GTTTATTTGCTTTTTAAGTAATCTTAGCTTCACATGAAAGTATATAGTAACAAATACAAGTAGAATATTTACCTGCAGGTAGTAAAATACAAGTACCTCCAAATGGTTCTCACTGTAAGTACACTATTTACTTGAGCTACCAGTTCAGTCAGTTCAAGTTCAAAGTTATTTCCCACCTGGATATTAACGGCACCAATCTACACCCCATAAATTCCATTGAACTACTGATAATGAAAAATTATTTTATGACGACGAGCAATGCTGCCCGACTCTTTTAACTTGACCCTCTTAATTTCCATGTGATTGTTACCGAAATACACAAGTAGTTTAAATAGCATATTATTGATGACATTAAAGTCAATATTGTAGAAAGTGTGCACCAACATTAATTAACCAACAATAATTTAGGTCACCAAGGATTTCACTCCAACACCTGTCTGTGCACTCTCTTTTAATGCAAGTTTAAAATCCAGAAAATGTAATATTTTTGAGGATATTTTACAATTTTCTTCCTATAGTTTACACATTTTTGTAGAATGTTTTCCTGATATTTCCCCCAAAAATATTTGAGGGATATTTAAGTGTCTGAAAAAAATATACCTGGAAAAAAAACCCCAAAAACCTGTGAAATATCAGAAACTATTATAAATAGTAATATAATATTTAAAAAATATGCCAGTAAAATAAGATAGATAGTTCTATTACATAGTAGTAAAGGTGTATTTTTCTGTGACGTACCCACAAATAAAATGTTCCTTTTAGACTCACTGCATTAATTAAAGTTGTAATTGTGTGTTTCATGAATCAACTCAAACTTCCATCATCTGTGGTGACACGATGGGAGACGACGGGCACCTTTTTAAGCCCTGAAACCTGAAACATAACAGGTACAAATATTTGTTTCATTAACCTCCCACACATAACACGACCAGAGGAATTAAAGGTGCAACCCGTATAGTCAAACTGTAATCAACAGGGACACCCCAGCCCCTGAATGCACCCCCTTTGGATTACATGCACATTACAAACGGTGCCTTCAATTCCTCTGGAGACGGTCACGTTATGTGTAGGAGGTTCAGTGTGAATGCCAGAAACGCATATTTCAACCTGTTATGTTCCAGGTTTTAATGTGAGAAAGGGGATTCAAAAAGGTGTCCGTCATCTGTCACCAGCAACAATGGCGCGTACAGCTGCACGGATGCATTCAAATCAATACGCATTTTAAATTTGATGGTGTAAGAAATCACATGCAAAGAGTTCGAGCTGGTGCATCGAACACGTGTCCAGCTTTAGGAAAGTGTTCATGTTTAGAGTTTTAGTGTGTTTCTTTAATGTGTGTTCTTGCTTTAGCTTGAACGTTTAAAGCTGCATTAAATCCTTCGTTTTTCTCATCCTAAAATAACAGAAGTTCTGAATCCTCTTCGAAAGAAAGCGTCAACATTAGAAAGTTAAGCCGGCGCTCACTTTAAAGCCCTTATTATGTCCGTTTTACGTTGCATATTCCTACATTTTACACACATGAGAGCATAAAGGTTCCTCGGTCTGTTTTTGAAACTATAGTCATGAGGTTCAGGTCGACCTTTTCCTGACGCATTTCCAATGGGGAAGAGGGACAAAGTCCAAAAATTAGTCACCTTCAGCAGTTTGAATTAGACGACTCTAACGAGCTTCTTCCAAAAGTCACGGTGGTGAGCAGTTCAACCAAAGAATAAAAGTTTAAAAACGTTTTGATAATTGTTATAGGCCTGAATAGACGAGACAAAGAAATACACCTGAGAAAGTGGAGTTAAAATACACATTTGTGATTGTTGTTGATCTTCTCAAGAAGAGGGTTATGCATGAGCAGGACTATTTCTTTGCCTGGTGTCTTGGTGTACAATACTTCATCATAACGTATCTATCATTTCATGCTAAGCTAAGTTCACAGACAGCTGACCGCATATTTACCGCACAGACAGCGATATCAACCTCTGGAGAAGAAAGCAAATATATATTGTATTTAAACACAATGTCGAACTGTTGCTTTTAAGCAATGATGCAACAATGTGTGTGTTGACTATATTAGTAACATGCAGAACAACAACTAGCTTTTGACAGAGCCACACACACAAAAATAAGGTAATTTTGAACGACCTGTTCCATTAAACTAATTTGAACCTGGGGCTTTGGGGGCCCAAGACTCAGGGGCCCAGACTCAGGGGTCCCAGACTCAGGAGTCCCAGAATGGGCCCCTGAGTCTCAGACCCCTGAGTCATTGTCAGGTTTAGTGATTCAGCCTTTTTTTGTTTGTGCATGTCTGTCGTCGTCCACTGGAAGCATGCAGTATATGTGGTTTAATCTGTGTGCTGTTCACAAGGATTGCTTCAAAGATGTGTAAACAACTGCGCGCGCACCCACTCATATCTGCGAGTTTTGACAAGGGTATCAGGGAGGGGAGGGGGAGGGGAGGGGGGAGTGTTCGGCTGAGGAGCAACACATTGGTGAGAACAGGGAAGCAGCAGGCGCGCGGCACGGGGACCCGCCGGAAGCAGCAGCAGCAGCGGCAGCAGCGCGAGCTGGACGCAGAGCGACAGCACACCGGCGGCAGCACGAGCGACACCGCGGCGGTCAGCGGGGCGGAGAGGAGGAGCAGCAGGAGGAGGAGGAGACACCTGCACCGCGACTCGTTCTCACCCCGCTGCCTCCGTCGTCTCTGCCTCTCTCCCGTCGCCTCTCTCCTCACCCCTCCTCGTTCCTCTCGGACCGTCGCCGCCGCCGCCGCCGCCTCCGCCGCCGCTTCCTCGTTAAGATGGCTGACCCCGGCAGCGACGGAGAGGCACCGGAGAGCGCGCGCGGCTTCGCCCGCCAGGGAGCACTCCGCCAGAAGAATGTGCACGAGATCAAGAACCACAAGTTCATCGCGCGCTTCTTCAAGCAGCCGACCTTCTGCAGCCACTGCACCGACTTCATCTGGTGAGTGTGTGTGTGTGTGTGTGTGCGCGCGCGTGTGTGTGTGTGAGGGGAAAGGACACAGGTGAAGCACTTGCTTCACCAGTGTTCAGACACTGCAGTGTTTCATTCATTGTAATTGTCAAAAAAAAACAACCCACTGCGATGCGCCATTCCCCCAGTTCCCCACAATGCGACAGCACCGCGGGCCCGTCGGGGGGGGGGGGGGTTGTGGGCAGTCGCCGAGCAGTCGCCGCTGCTCGGCGTTTACCGCATCGACCCCCGACACCCATCTCTGAAACTGCAGGTCTGGTGGAGGAATGCAGCTGGAGACACAGAGGGCCCCACTGTTGCTGCAGCAGCTGTGTGTATGTGTGTCCATGTGTGTGTGTCCGTGTGTGTGTGTATGTGCGTGCATATCTGTGTGTCTATGCATGCATCATTGTCAGTGCATCTCCTGTGGATCCCCCAAATCTCACATCCCCGTCTTCTGTCCACAGGGGCTTTGGGAAGCAGGGATTCCAGTGCCAAGGTAAGATCAGTGGCCCATTCACAAATCCCTCTGTCTCCGCTGCATATGGCTGTGGGTGTGTGGATGGATGTTCACCGGCTGAAGGAGTGTTGCTGTGTGGTTTGTTTGTTTGTTTGTTTGTTTGCTCGGGGTAGGGGGGGGCTCTCAGGAAGTGACCTGTCGGCTCCTCAGTTGACGGTGTGTTTGTGTTGGCAGGCAGGTGTCAAAACTCAGAGTAGCTGCTTGCCAACGGCGATGAATGAGAGTGAGAAACACTCTTTGAGGAGGCTCGGGCTGAAGAGACGGTGTGAAACGTAAGAGTAGAAGAGTGCCGAAAGCTGAGACGCCTGTTTTGGGCCAAGGAGAAATGGGAGGAAGACGTACCAGGAAGTTAGGTTTCTCAAGCTCTCCCACCCCCCCTCCCACCCCAACCCCCGTAACATCGAGCCTGAAATCTGATTGGAATTGTAAAATGGTGGGTTTGTGTGTGGGCGGGTGGTGATGTGTGTGTGCGTGTGCGTGTGTGTGTGTGTGTGTGTGTGTGTGTACGGTCCGTGGGTGGGCGGCTGGTTGTGGTGGGCGGCTGGTTGTGGTGACGGGTGGGTGTCTAGACACGGACCTCTCCACAAAATGGTTTCATAAGCGGGCTGCGACGTAGTGACACCCCTCAATCACATGCACGCTGCAGCAAATGCGCTCACGGTATCACTTCCTCTTCTTCACCCATCCATCTCGTGGGGGGAGGGGGGGGGAAGGGGGGGTGGAGAGAGAGAACCCACCCAAAACTCATCTGGAGGTCGAGTCACATGACACGAAAAAGGACCAGCTGTTTCCACATTGTGCTCTTTTAATAAAGACTTCATTGACTTGAAAGACTCGGGCGAAGTTGTGTAATTTATATCAGCAGTTGAATTTAAAAAAAAAAGAAAGTCCCCTCAATCTCCTTGAGCAGCTCTGGGGTTTTTTACAGGAAATGCATTGTGGGTAAAAAGAAAAAAACATCCACACTTTGTGTGTGTGTGTGTGTGTGTGTGTGTGCACGGCCTCCTGGACTATAGTGAGCTCATGTGGTTGAATTTACACCAGCTGACAACACCACTTTAGAGAGCACGGGCCAATCAGAGCCTTCCATAGGGAGAGCTGCTCTCAGGTCGGGTTTCGTGGTGAGTTTCCAACTAACTCTTCAAAAATGTTGTCAAACAAAGTGGTGCTCAGGGTTGTTTGTGATGTTGTGAGTCAGCCATTATTGCTCACGCTGCTAATGCACAATCAATCGAGCTGCACAGATGATTTGGTGATCGGAGACGTCAGAGACGTAGAGGCATCTCGGGGGTAAAATTCGACAACAAATCTGTATTTAAGGTTAAAGGTTAAAGGTTTAAGAGCGTCTCACGGGTACAGTCGGCCGTCATTGGAGCTACCGTTGGTAAATACATCAGGATCAGGACGCGTTTGGTTAAACCGCGCCGGTTAAGCTGCGATGCTGCTCCTCACCGGCGCTGCAGACAACAGACTTCTATGCAAACTGCAATCATGCAAACTACAATCATGCAAACACACACACACACACACACACACACACACACGCACACACATGCACATGCAAGAAGAAGAGCTCCCTGTCTTTGTTGTATTTGTATATGAAAAAGTAAAGGAACGAGAATACGACACAAACGAGACTCCAGTTTACTTTTCTAGTGCGGACGGATGGCAGATGGCACGTTTATTTCACATTTTATTTTTTGTCAATCGTTAATTAATCAATTAATCGATTTGTTGATCTAAATATAACTAATTTGGTGACTATTTGGGTGAACGGTTTATCGTTGATGTCGGCGTTATTCCAGCAAATATTCCCCAAAAATCTGTTTTTCAAATGTGAAGACTTTCCGCTTTTTTACTAATAATTAATTTTTTTAGAAAAACAAGAGATTTGTTAAAGTCACCTTCCGTTCGAGGATGTTGTGATAGACAGTTTTTCTAATGTAAAAAAAAAAAGAAAAGAAAAGAAATCATCATCATTAATCAATTCAGTTGAAGAAATCATAAAAAAAAGGTTTGTTGCAGCCCAAATGTTTGATTAAATTTGCCTCAATTTGGTCCAAAAGGTTCTTCTTATTCACTCAATGTGTTTTTTCTTTTTCACAAATCAACGCTGAATGAGAGAAGAGCAGCTCGTCAATAACGTCCAGTTAAATTATTTTCTTCTCCTCACATGACAGGATAGTTTGAGGTCGGGGGGGTCAAAAGGTTGTTTGTGATGCCGTAAATCTCATTGATCATATTGATCACGCTACTAAAGCAAAACATGTATTGAATTCCCTTTAAATTGCGGACCAAATTAAAATGAGTTTTGATGGGAAACAATCGGCTCGATTTAATCTAACTTGTTGTAGTTGACGATTAGTATGAAAAAAAAAAAAAAAAAAAGGTATGGATTTTATGAATGGGGTCAAAAGGTTTCTTGTGGTATTCACACTGAAGTCATAAATAGGAATTATTTCTAATTTAGATATATGGATCAAACGAATCTTCACCTCAGATATCCAGTAAGAGCCGACTTGAAGGATACCTGGTAGTCAACAGGTTATTGTTGGATGAAGAGTGCCTTACAAATAGAATGCATTATTATTATTATTTATTTATTATTACCCAACAGTAAGATTTTTAAAACAAACAGGTTCATCTCAAGTGTGGATTTTGTTATTATTAAATTAATCGTCAGCTATTTTGATCATTTAATTAATCATTTATGTCTGTTTTTTATATAACTTTTACTTAAATTACAGACTTGAAAAACACCTTTTGAGTCCCGACTTTCATTCGGGTTTTCTTTCCCTACAGAAATGATCAAACGGTGTCAAGTCGACAACAAGCATCAGCAGCGGCTCTGCAGCGTTGGGTCACAACGTAGCCGACGTTTTAATAAAGGTCAATAACACAATGGTGAGATTAGTTTGAACGTGTTGTGGGAAGAAGGGTTAGATTTTGGGAACTGGCAGGTCGCAACACGATAAAACGGAGCAGATTTTGGTTTGCAATGTTGTTTTTTTTTTTAAAGGCTTGGTTTGAACCGACTGTTTCAACGTTATTTACAGTGAAATATTGTCATTTTAAAAGCTGTAAAAACACAAAAACACTTTTCAACCACCAGAACAGTTTAGTGAGTCCTTTGTTAAAAAAAAAAAAAAGGTGTTTTTTTTTTTTAATGAGAAATGTGAAGGCCTAATATTCCGTCGGTGTGTTCTTCTTTTTAATTGATTATTTCCTGTAACGTGAGAGAAAAGTGTGAGAGTTGCGTGAGCGGTGGTGTCTTTTTAAAAAGGGAAGGGAGTAGATAAAGGAGGAGAAACACTCGCTTCATGGTCATGAGGAATGTCAGTCATGTGGCGCCGACTTGTTCTGGCGTGTGCGTCATACTGTGTGTTTAAGACACACTTTTGTTCTTATGATTGTGTTACATGGGTGTCTTCTGTTGCATTTTGTGTGTGTGTAGTTTTGAATACCTGTTTTGCAGGTAAAGGTTCATCTCTTTTCTTGCGTGGGCAGCAAATGGAGGAAGTCCCTCTCGGGTTGATTTCCTGCTTCAGAGCGATCCAGATGTCCGATCAGAGTTTGGACTTGAGGTTTTATTATGAGGAACATTTTTCTTCTCGTATCAGTGGAGAGAACGTTTTTTTCTGATTTGGGCAAAAAAAAAAAAACAACAAAAAAAACATTATGGTTATAGGGTTGTATATTCAAAATGTCTTTTTTAAAGTTTTATCTTTGCACCGGGACAGAAATCTCTAAATTGACTGCTATTTTTTTTTGAAAGACAGAAGAAAAATTTAAACTTGTAATACTAAGCGCAGCCGAGGCTGATGGGGAATGTATTGCACCTTTTTTAAACTCTACAAATTCAATTTTTTTTGACTTGAGAAGAAAAGTCTGTAGGATTCATCCTCTGGAGACCATGAATGTCCACACAGTCGTCCAGTAGATGATGATGATGTATTTCAACCTGAATCCACGCGTTGTTAATCCACTTATACGACCAAGGGGTTCATTAAACACTGCGTTTCTTACACGTGCTCTTGTCACTCCACTCCAAAGTTGACGAGAGCGAAAACACGTTTGTTTTTGTTTGTTCCGCCTCTCCCTCGCCCCACAAATGTAGATATACAGACATAATCTTCTTTTCAGAACAGAAATGGTGTGCGATGAGTACATGTGTTAGTGCACGTGTCCATTATAGAGTGTTTTGTTTTTTTGTTTTCTTCCGGGCAGAAAAGCACAAACATGCACTGGATGGCACTTCATCCCGGCGTTTGATCAAATGTTTCTATGACAACAACACCTCTGCAACATATCGCCGCTCTGGCTGCATGTTCGTGTGATCGACGAGCGTCGCTCCTTTTTAAAAAAAAAAATGTATTATCTATTTGAGCTACTCTCTATTTGTTCAACGCTCGCACCAACCGGGGGAGGCTTGGCTTCATCGTCCGTGTGAAGCGAATAGGATGAAGCTTCAGAATCGACGTTGTTTAATCAAAATAAATAAAAAGTTTAGATGACTTCAAGTGGAAGTATTTTGCACACTCGAACTAAGAGTTTGTGTTTTTCTCCGTTCCCACATTACAACTTCAGAAACACTCAACTGCAGGAGAAAAATGGCAAAAGTCGTCTTTTAAAATAAAATAAAAAAACACTACTTCCAATTCTTGTAAATTGTTGGATCAATGCTGCGGTTTTCTGTCCTGATCGCTGACTGATCAGCGGTTGAAGCGGTGTCCTTGTTATTGATTCGACCGGTCTGAAGTTATTGATTTACAAGATACGCTTGTGACACCGTGGACGAGAAAAGCAAAAACGCACATTTCAGAGATTGTTTTTTGGGATGAAGATGAAACGATCAAAGTCACAAGAAATCACTAAACACTTTGACGACTGTCGGTTTTGCTTGATGTTTTTTTAAATTTATTTTTTCCCTCAATTTGCTTATTTTTTTCTTTCCTTCAGTCAAAAACCACAAATGTATTTAATGTACAAAAATAGAGTAAAACATGAACCAGAGGGATCAGTTATCAAAACTGTGAATCGCCTGATTATTATTAATGTAGTTAAGGTTGTTACAGCTCTATCCATATAAACAGACCCAGTAACAACTGTCAACGTAACCTCAGCTGACCCCGGGGGTCACATGACGAGCACTGTGCATGTGATCTAATTTTAGCCTAGAAGATGTAGCCAATAACACTCCTCACTGTATCCAGCTTATGACAATACATGTATTTACTCATATACGTTTGTGTACACGCGTCCACTCAAACTAAGGGTTGTCTAAGAGGATAAAAGGACGAAGTGATAACATTTATGGATGTAACGGCGTCACGACGGATTGGAAAAGGCACACGACCGCCAGCCGCTGATTTGACTTCCTTTTGCGGATTGCCGAGAGAAAAAACAACAACAACAACAAAAACATTTGTTTCTTTTCAAGCTGCAGTAAAAAAAAAAAGAACGGCCCACGTTTGTGACTTTCCCCTGAATGCACATGTCAATCAAACACATGATGCTGTCAAATTACTGCTGGGCCAAATACTTATATAATATATATATATATATATATATATATATATATATATATATATATATATATACTTAATTAATATTCATAATATCCAAATAATTCAATTAATTGAAATCATTCACTAATTTCCGCTGCTCCCACGGCAAAAGAAAGAAGAAGAAAACGTAAACAAACACAAACAAACACAACTGAATCGATTGTTTTGGTGTTAAAGGTAAATAGGGTTAGGGAATCTTCTTTTAAAAAAGCCTGCACATATTGTGCGCTCATTCCTCGTCACCGGAGTCTTCTGCTAGCTGCTAGCTTGACAGCTGTGCGTACTAACAATAGCCATGTGTGTTGTTTACATACTGCACATAACAATAATCTGTGGGGAGAGAGGCCTGTAGGGGGGCGGGGCCTATAGGGGCGGGGCCTATAGGGGCGGGGTTATCAGAGATAACTTTTCAGTCATCAGGGTCTGAAGGGATATGGCGAGAACGTTTGCGTGCATTTATTTATTATTATTTTATTTTAGAGAGCTGTTCAGTGTCTTATCTGTGGCTCAGTTTCTTCAGGCGAGCTGACGCCTGAAAGATGATTTCAAGTGTCTCCAGTTTGAGGTAATCATCCAAGATGGAGGAACTGGCGGTCCAAATATATATATATATATATTTTTGGAGCGGCTCTGTTTTTGCTGTTTATCGCTGTCGTTTAGATACAACGGGGCGGTGTGTGTGTGTGTGTGTGTGTGTGTGTGTGTGTGTGTGTGTGTGTGTGTGTGTGTGTGTGTGTGTGTGTGTGTGTGTGTGTGTGTGTGTGTGTGTGTGTGTGTGTGTGTGTGTGTGTGTGTGTGTGTGTGTGTGTGTGTGTGTGTGTGTGTGTGTGTGTGTGTGGATTCGACTGTAGTGCTCAGCCTGGTTGCTAGGCAACAGAGCAAAGACCCCCTCGGCAGGTCACTAGGCCTGTCTTTCAGTAGTGCGTGCGTGTGTGTTTGTTTGTTTGTTTGTGTGTGTTTGCACGTGCACATGTCCGTTCGTGTGTTGGAGTAACAGCAGAGTTATGAACAGAAAGCCGTAAAGTGTGACTCCAAGCCGTCAACGTGTTTTCTTTCTGACACGCCGCAAACGCACAACATGAATCCTCCGCCCCCCTCACGTCGGCTCACACCCAGCTGTGCCCGCATCCCTTTCTGCACACGCACACACGCACGCGCACGCGTTTCTCTGTTTGACTTCTTCTTCACTCTTTTTTTTCTTTTCCTCTCGTTTCACGTGTGTTTTTCAGTCACCGCCCTCCACTGTGTGTCCTGTTCATTTGAGTCACGGTTGTGTCTGTTTTGATGGGATTTAACCCCCCCCCCCCCCCCCCCCCCCCCCCACACACACACACACACACACACACACACACACACAACAAAAATGTCCCACAGGTCCAGGTGCATGATGAACAAACGTGAGCGCTCTGTGGCTTCACTGCGAGAGAGAGAGACGCGGAAAAAAGGGCCGCTGGTTGCCACGGTGCCTCATGAAAATGTAACGACAATGTGAATAATTAAGATCAAACTAGAGCTTAATGTCACCCTGTGTGTGTGTGTGTGTGTGTGTGTGTGTCGTTTTGGCAAGGGCTGTTGTTGCAACGTGTGTTTTTAAAAAATATATATATATTTTCATACCCTATTGTTCTCCTAATTCTATTTTTAGTCCATACTGCATGTCACATTGGTTTTTCTCATGTGAAAGCACACCAGTGGGCCGAGGCTCCAGTACCGAGCACTGATCTGCCCCATTTATCTAAATGGACTTCTGGTGTCGGTCGCGTTCTACGTCTTCGTCTGCATGAGAGGCGACCGATCAAAGTTTAAAGGGATGGATGGCGCTTCGTTTTCATCCGAACCCGTGTGTGTGTGTGTGTGTGTGCGTGTGTGAGCGCGGTTTAGAGGTTTGTATCAGGACTGCAATCGGCTTTTAATCTGCAGATTGTGTTCTCATTGATTCGTTTTGTCTCTAAAATGTCAAGAGAGTGATGTCTTCAAATTGCTCCTTTTGTCCCAAACCCAGAAATATTTGATTTACTAACTTATAAAACAGAGGAAAACTATATTTTTGATAAACAACTTAACGGGTTATATAGCATCTTGCATATAGTTTGGACCTGTGGTTGTAAACTGATCTCGTCTTATTCATTTTTAACTAATTAAATGATCTGCCGTACACAATTCAAACGTTCCCAAGTTATTATTGATGCCTTTTTATATTACATTATTATCCAAAGCGACTTAAAATCATGTTACATTCATACACTGTACAGCTACAGGGAGCAATTCAGGGTTAAGTGTCTTGCTCAAGGACACATCGACTAGGGCGGGGATTGAACCGCCAACCCCCTGATTGACAGACGGACCTGCTAACCACTGACCACTATATCTTTACATTGTACCTGTACATTGTAACTTTCTCCACTACATTCAAGTTTAATACATTTAGTTATTTGAGCCATTTTTTTCCAAAGCAAAACAAGCCAAACATTCACTGATTCTTCAATATTTTTGCTGTTTCTGCTTTTTTTTTTCTTTTTTTTTTTTCGGCCAATTTTATATTAATAAATATTTCAACATATCGGCTCGCCTTTGCGACATCGTGATGGACATTTGTTCGTTGCTGCCGTGGTGACATTCACAGCGACGGATCCGACCAGCTCGTCCGTCTCTCCTACTCAACTCCTGTCAATAATTCTGGTACCTTTTTTAAAAAAAAATTATTATTTTTTTTACAGCATTTTGGATCTCATTGTCTGCAGTTCTCAAGACTCATGTGATATGCTGATTTGCAGAAATCCCTGTGGCCTTTTCTGTTCTCTCTTTTTTTTTTTTTATAAATAAAAAATAAAGCACCTGGGGGATTTTCTTGATCACATGCCTGTCGTCATGTGTTTTCCTTTTTTTTTTTTTTTTAAAGCCCGGAGATTTGAAAGGTTTCACGATAACGAGGTTATATCGGGTTTGTCATTTTTTTAAAAAGATTGTATTTGTTGCCTCTCTGAGCTTTTTTCTTTTTTTTTATCACACAATTCACTGACAGTCTGATGCTTCGGCTCAGAAATGATGAAGATATCATTTGAATCATCAACTTCAAGAACGCTGCACGGTAGTCGTCTCACTGGTGTAAGAAGTATTCTGACAGTAACACCAAATACGCTGTAACAGTATTCTTTTTGCAGAATTATGCACAATATGTAATGAATATAAGTGGAGGTTTTTGCGTACTTAATCTTTAAGATATATCGTATGCATGAATTGATTCATACTTTGTCATCTGCAATGCAACTAAAGCTGTTAGTAAAAGTATAAAGTAGCATAAAATGGAAATACCCAAGTAAAATATAAGCACCTCAGAATTGTACTTTAAGTTTGGGCCGGGCAGTATATTGATATTGTGATATGAAAGAGGTGTGTGTGTGTGTGTGTGTGTGTGTGTGTGTGTGTGTGTGTGTGTGTGTGTGTGTGTGTGTGTGTGTGCGCACATCCAAAGATCTTAAGCATATGCAGGTTATTTATTTCAGTCCCTTCGCTGCACTGATTGATTTTAACTTCAAGCGGCGAGCCTCCGGTCACCTGTCGTGTCGAGCCGGCTCTGTTTCCTGTAGCAGCTTTTAATGTGACTGGGGGGTGGGGGTGGGGGGGGTGGGTGGGGGTGGGAGCACGAGATGTCCCGCCACGCTGCGGTTAAATTTACAATCATCTCAAACTGAAGCGATAAAAACTAAATATAGACGGTCGACAGCACGGAGAGAAACAAACGGGAAAACTGCTGAAATGCGAGTAGCCTATTGTGCAGTGACTAATGCCACATAATTGACATATTGATTCATCTCGTTGTTGCTATTATGTCGCCTTATTTGGCGTTGTAAAGAAGCCTCCGTCTGACATTTGCTTTTTTTTTTTTTTTTTCCTTCTTTCTTTCTTCCTCTCTCCCTCCTCCACCAGTGTGCTGTTTTGTGGTCCACAAGCGCTGCCATGAATTTGTCACCTTCTCCTGTCCGGGGGCCGACAAAGGACCCGCCTCCGACGTGAGTAAAGAACACTGGACGTGAAACGGACTGCCGATGTTCGAGTTAGACGTTAAACGCGCGGTTAGTTATCGGTTTGCTGATGAGTGATGTTTATTAATAACATTAGCAAGGTCAGCACTGTGTGTGTGTGTGTGTGTGTGTGTGTGTACATCCATGTTGTTCCTGTACTTGCTGATGGATAAACGAACACACACACACACACACGCACTTGTGTACAGACCCCTGGTCCTTCTGCTGAGCTGTGAGCCCCAAATCACATTGAGACGTGTCAGTAAAGAGAGAATGTGCTGCCTGGCTGCCTCAGGTTAATGAGCCAAACACACACACACACACACACACACACACATACTGGACCCTGGTTATCTTTCTCTCTCTCTCTCTCTCTCTCTCTCTCTCTCACTCACTCACTCACTCACACACACGCATTTGTGAGTCAGCATGGATTTTGAAGTCATATAACTGATGTTTGTTTATTAATTTCTAACTCCTCTTTATTTTCTTTGTTCGTCGTTACATATTTCTAAGCATCCCTCAAAACTCTCTGCGTTGCCTCTCGTAAATACTTTTTGATAATCGAGGCAACGTTTAAAGGAGCGGGTCGCCACAGGTACACCGAATGGTCAAAACGTCTACACCCTTCGGGCCTCGGGACGGTCTCGGTCGTCATGACGATGCAAAATACTGTGTTTCAGACAAAAGTTTCGTAATCGTTCTCAAGGTTGAGGAGTTAGATGCTCACGTGTGGCTTACATTTCCGTACAGTGTATCTGAAAAGGTGGTTAAATACCACGAGAGGTAAGTGAGAAGATCCTCTTGTTTGTTTTGGGTGAACCGGCACTTTAAATCCGGGACTACTGGGAACAACCGAACAGTTTAAAATCTTTTATTAATAGAGTCCCGACTGAAGCGACCTGGATTACTTGAATTCAAGTGTCTCTCTCTCTCTCCTCTCTGTGTTTGTGCCTCTGCAGGATCCTCGCAGTAAACACAAATTTAAGGTCCACACGTACTCCAGCCCGACCTTCTGCGACCACTGTGGCTCCCTCCTCTACGGGCTGTTACACCAGGGCATGAAATGTGACCGTACGTACACTCCTGTGTGTGTGTGTGTGTGTGTGTGTGATCTATAGAATTTGCGTACATTTTAAATACATGCATAGATCAATATCCCTATTAAAACAATTATAATTTGGCCTATCTATCTATTTAGATCTTGAAATAAATATAAATGAGTCAATATGGTTAAATACATAAAGCTTTTATTTTGGAAAGGACATTTTATTTCAGGGGGCTTTTATTTCCTCACGCCAGATTAGTTTCACAGCTGTTTTTTTATTTACATTTGTAAAATTCAAATGAGTGAGGGGAGGTTATCTCAGATTATGGACCCTAGCAACAATAATGAGCTTGGCTATAGCTCTCCGGAGGCGGAGCTTCAGTCAGCGTGAGGGACCGCGAAGTGCGCTAGCCGGCTAATTTACCGCCTCGTTTATTTATTTCAGGATGTGTATTCTTGTCGTCATATTTATCTATTTAATAGGCATATTAATTTAATATAAATATTTATTCAAAATGTAAATGTTATTTAATGATCTAAAGTGTGGCACACATGAACTGATTTTTATTTATTTTTTTACCTGCTTTATTGACTAAATTGAACACTTTTTCGCATATTGACAAACTTTTTTTTAATAGATTTAATAACTTTAATATATATATAATATATCGTTTGTATTGATTTGCCTTCAGGTGAAGGCTTAAAGTAGAAATGGCCGCTTGAAATATTATATTTCCGTCGTTCCAATTAATACGGTGTTACTTCATATCACTCATAGTCCACACACCAAAATGTACATTGCAGACATCATTTACTATATTTGACCTGCTCACGAAGGCCTGTTGGCAACAAAGACTCAAACAGGAAGTGGGGCTGCATCTCGCGGCCTCCAGGCGTCACCGACATTATTTAGTAGGCGGGCGGTTTCTCGTGGTTTTCTGTGAGCATCGGATCGACTTTGAAGACGTTTTTTTTATACATTTTATATTTAGAATCGAATGCAAACAAAAAAGGAAAAGAAAAAAGTTTTTTAAAGTCTCGGTGCTGAAAAGTGTGTTCCGGTCGCTACATCACAACTCACTTCGATGTACAGGTTATATATTATATATATATATATATATATATATATATATATATATATTGTTTCTTGCAAATTTAGTTTTATGTTAACAAATTAGATTTTCAACTTTGGCGCGTGGACGTTGCCTCTTGAGTTGCAAAGCGGTGGCGACCTTCTTCCTCTGTGAAGTCTCGATATTTCATCATTTGGGGTGGGGTCACGGTGGTTCTCCTGACCTGTCACTCAAAACTGAGTCCCTCCTTTTTAACTTTCCGTCTGCCCGCTTTAAACTGGAGGAACACCCCAAAAAAAGGCTCTTAATTATACAGTTTAGATGAGATGTGATGTTCTGCCACATCAAAAAATAGTTTTTTTTTTCTACGTCATCCCTCCATAAAGTTTTAATGCACGGTGAAGTCAGACGTAAATGTGAACGTTACATAAATGAACGATGTGTTTAGGGCACTGCTTTCGTGGAGATTTTAAGATGAAACTCATCAGAAGAAGTTATGATAAGAAAGGTCTTCATCATGGGATGGAAAACATATACGACAGGTTGCCTTCTGCCTCCAGTGAGTGGAGTAAAATGTGGAGATTTGTATGTCGGAGCAGGCTGACATCTAGTGGACGGACCGGGAATTACAACACATGTTTCTTTTAAAAAACAAATCAGTGCTCACTATTAAGAGATACACTATTATCTGTGCTCTATGTTTGCCCGTGTAGCTGTACTCAACACTAATAAGTATATTGGTGTCATCATGCACGGAGGGTCTGATAAAATGTGTGAGATGCATTATGGAAGCTGTAGGATCCAGATGTCTCGACCTTTTGTCGCTTCAGTTTTGACCTCTTGTCAGTCCCCAAAATGCGAGGCATGGACATGAATGAAATGTATGAACATTTTTGATCGCGACAATTAAGGATTCACGATATCGTCTCCCTAATTATTCAAATATGCATTAAAACCTCTAGAATGGCACCTAAATATATACTGGAATCACTTCAACAAATATTTCCACTGTTTCACATTATGTGTTTGTGAAAAAACACATCTTAAAAATCATAAATCAGTAGGTCCAAAAACAATAACAATTGCGTGAGTTTGTTGTTTCTCAATCAGATTAATTTTATCACGAGCCAGTCTCTCAAATCTGATGATAAAGTACCGAGTTGAGAGTTTGAGGAGGGTCGAGTCATACGTTGTACTTTTGGATTTTGTGCTATTTAGATGGAACTAACGTGTGTGTGTGTGTGTGTGTGTGTGTGTGTGTGTGTGTGTGTGTGTGTGTGTGTGTGTGTGT
Source organism: Cyclopterus lumpus (assembly GCF_009769545.1). Taxonomy (NCBI): domain Eukaryota; kingdom Metazoa; phylum Chordata; class Actinopteri; order Perciformes; family Cyclopteridae; genus Cyclopterus; species Cyclopterus lumpus. The sequence goes on from NC_046966.1 coordinate 22,230,137, forward strand.
GTGTGTGTGTGTGTGTGTGTGTGTGTGTGTGTGTGTGTGTGTGTGTGTGTGTGTGTGTGTGTGTGTGTGTGTGTGTGTGTGTGTGTGTGTGTGTGTGTGTGTGTGTGTGTGTGTGTGTGTGTGTGTGTGTGTGTGTGTGTGTGTGTGTGTTCAGACTGTATGATGAACATCCACAAGCGATGTGTGACCAACGTCCCGAGCCTGTGCGGGACGGATCACACCGAGAGGAGAGGACGCATCCAGATCTGTGCCCAGATCGCCGACGACACGCTCACCGTCACCAGTGAGTGCACTCTGTCTCTTCATCTTCACACACACACACACACACACACACACTGAGGACCTCTCAAAGCTCTATCAGCCCAGGACTAAAACTGGAAAGTCCATTAGTCGATCAATGATCCAACGATTGACCCATATCTCCACTGGAACATGCATCCACGTGCCAGCTCTCTCTCTCCCAGACAGCTGTGCATTGATTTTGGAACAGAAACTAAACTGTTTGTTAAATGTTGTCAAATGTAGCCCCGGTTATTTAGAGCAGGGCCGACACCGACGGGCCCACATCCTGCCGTCCTTTTGAAAAGGACACAATCCAGACTAAACTGTCTCAAAGTGTGCCTTATTTATTTATTTTTGTAAACCATGTCCTCCTCCTCCACCCCGTCGCAGTCAAAGAGGCCAGGAACCTGGTTCCCATGGACCCCAACGGCCTGTCAGACCCCTACGTCAAGCTCAAGCTCATCCCAGACCCCAAGAGCGAGAGCAAGCAGAAGACCAAGACCATCAAGTGTTGCCTCAACCCCACCTGGAACGAGACCTTTACTTTGTGAGTCGCCGCGGTCCCATGAGTTTTGAGGCTTCGACAAAACTTTTTGCAATGTGCACGCTGGTTTCAAGTCACTCTATCTATAACGTGACCCTGTCCCCGTTCCTTTTCTTGCTGTTGCTCGTTCAAGCTCTTCTGGGTTGCTGTGTGGCACTTGCTGCTTGTCGTCGTTGTTGTTGTTTACCAGTTCAAATAGACAGAGATGTGTAGGCTTTTTTTTTATTTATTTTTTTTACAGATTTTCTTTCTAAGAACACCCTTCATCTGACCGTCTGTCCCCATTTCCATAGCAAACTAAAAGAAACCGACAAGGACCGCCGTTTGTCGGTGGAGATCTGGGACTGGGATTTGACCAGCAGGAACGACTTCATGGGATCCCTGTCCTTTGGGATCTCAGAGCTTCAGAAACAAGGGGTGGATGGATGGTAAGGTGTCAAGATCGAAAGGGAAATAACAGAGGTGTGAATATGTTTATTATTGTCTGGTGATCGTCCTGCTTTTTATCCCGGAGGTTAGGTTTAAGATGCTTTCTCAGGAGGAAGGAGAATATTTCAACGTTCCCGTCCAGCCAGATGGAGAAGACGGTAACGAGGAGTTACGGCAAAAGTTCGAGGTGAGAAAACGGAGACGATGGGTTTATTAATCTGTGCGGTCCGTCTCTTCTTCGCTTACAATCTTGTCACATCTACCTCCCTCTCTCTCTCTCTCTCTCTCTATCTCTCTCTATCTCTCCCAGAGGGCGAGGGTGGGGCCTGGAAAACCCACGGACTCGTCTTCCTCCTCCTCGGTGTGCAAGTACGACAGCAACGGCAACCAGGACCGGGTCAAGCTCTCGGACTTCAACTTCATCATGGTGCTTGGCAAAGGCAGCTTCGGCAAGGTGACTGGGAGCGGGGGGGAGCGGGGGGGCCTGCACACGAGACACGGTAACGAGTGGCCCGGATGACGAGATCACATCTTTTTTTTTTTTTTTTCATTCAGGTGATGCTGGCGGAGAGGAAGGGCACCGATGAGTTGTACGCCGTGAAAATCCTGAAGAAGGACGTGGTGATCCAGGACGACGACGTGGAGTGCACCATGGTGGAGAAGAGAGTCCTCGCTCTGGCCGGAAAACCGCCGTTCCTCACCGAGCTGCACTCCTGCTTCCAGACCATGGTGTGTGTGTGTGTGTGTGTGTGTGTGTGTGTGTGTGTGTGTGGATTGCGTGGCCACCTCGAGAAGACGTGCACGTCGACACTTGTAACGCGCTTCGTCACGTTTTCTCACTCGCTCTCCTCCTCTTCTCGGTCTTCCAGGACCGGTTGTATTTCGTCATGGAGTATATAAACGGAGGAGACCTCATGTACCAGATCCAACAGGTCGGCAAGTTCAAGGAGCCGCATGCTGTGTGAGTGTTCATGCACACACACACACACACACACACACACACACACACACACACACACACTTTCTGGTAGTTTGTCGTGCTTCTCGTTTTCTCTCCTTAGTTCTAATGCAGTTTTCCCTTCGTTGCACTGCGCTTTTCCCTTTATAATTAATTATATTAATAAACATTAAGGGTTAGATATCAGTACGCTATATATACGTGTATATATATATATATATATGTGTGTGTGTGTGTGTATATATGTGTGTGTGTATATATATATATATATATATATATATATATATATATACATACATACATACATACATACATACATAAACAAACAAACATTCCGTAGTTAATCTGCAGCTGGAGGTATGACATAAATACACATAGTGATATGTACAGTATAGACGTGTATAATGAACATACTGACGTTAGTTTGGCGTCTAGACTCCGACTTCATGACTCATCATGCAGATATGATTACATATATTAGGTATATTAAATACATTAGGTATATCCCCCCCCCAGCCAGCCGGAGCCTGCAGGTGGAAGCTGGTGTGTTGGTGGGGCTGAAAGAGCAGCCGGCAATACTGACACATTCACGAGGCAGAGGGGGAGATGGGATTAATGTTTTGCTCCCCGAATAGACGGGAGGGTTGTGTTGGGCGGATGGCACGGGGAGCGAGTCACATGACTTGAATATGTATCAGCGCGGCTCGAACCTTGCAGGCGTCTCTCCATTCATGAGATGAGAAAATGATTGTGCAATTTCATATCATCACACAACATGCGTGTGTATGCATGTCAATACAGACACACACACACACACACACACACACACACACACACACACACACACAGTTAGAGACCGGTGTTTGTCTGTATTTTAGGTTCTACGCTTCAGAGATTGCCATTGGACTCTTCTTCCTCCACTCCAAAGGCATCGTGTATCGGTGAGTCCGTTTGTAAATCGGCTCGAGTCTGCATGTACGGTTTACAATCATTGGAGAAAGTGTGTGTGTGTGTGCGTGTGTGTGTGTGTGTGTGTCAGGGATCTGAAGCTGGACAACGTGATGCTGGACGCTGAAGGCCATATAAAGATAGCTGACTTTGGCATGTGCAAAGAGAACATGTACGACGGAACTACGACCAAAACCTTTTGTGGAACACCGGACTACATCGCTCCAGAGGTGTGTGAACGGGCGGTGAACTCTATATTTTCTTCTTCTTTTTTTTTTTTTAAAACACCCCCTGAATTGAATTGAATTGTGTCTTTTATAGATCATAGCGTATCAGCCTTATGGAAGGTCTGTAGACTGGTGGGCCTTTGGAGTCCTGCTCTATGAAATGCTCGCCGGACAGGTTTGTTTTCATTCGCTGTCGTTTTTAATTGTTGTTTTTTTATTGAGAACAATTGCAGGCGGTGAAGAAACGGTGACGTTTATATTTGTTCCCACTCAGCCGCCTTTTGACGGGGAAGATGAAGACGAGCTGTTCCAATCCATCATGGAGCATCACGTCTCTTACCCTAAATCCATGTCCAAAGAAGCGGTCGCTATCTGCAAGGGGGTGAGGCCGCACGCTCGCATGCACGCTCGCATGCACGCTCACATGCACGCTCACGTGCACGTGCACAAGCAGGCACAACGTTTACGCTCACGATGCTGTCCGTTGCAGTATCTTCCAAAACGTCTACTTAAATTGGTATTAAATGCGCACTCAAGAAATTTACGGTTGAATATCATGCAAACAATTTGATTTGTCTTGCAACATATGTACTCGATTGTCTTTTTAAATTAGTATTAAATGCGTAAAATAAAGAAATTACGGTTGAATGTCATGCAAACAATTTGATTTGGGTATAACATTTCGTGATGCCGGTAAATTTAGGTCAATGACAAAATTCTTAGTTTTGGTAATTTAATAAATTCAGTTTATAGTTCAGCCCTAATGAAGTTTACCTGCTTCTTTACCCCCCGTGATGCAACTTCATGCAGTGAAGGGTGGCGGACACACACATGTGCACACACACACACACACACACACACACACACACACACACACACACACACACACACGTGTCCAAACTCTTCTCCCCTTATGTCTGTCTGTGTGTGATTGCAGCTGATGACCAAGCACCCAGGAAAGCGCCTGGGCTGCGGTCCAGAGGGGGAGCGAGACATCAAGGAGCACGCCTTCTTCCGCTACATCGACTGGGAAAAACTGGAGAACAAAGAGGTCCAGCCGCCTTTCAAACCTAAAGCTGTGAGTATATTACACACACACACACACACTCACACACTCACACACTCACACACTCACACACACTTACTCTTTGCAACTGTTGAATATGATCTGAACTTGGCCGATTTACCTTAGAGATGAGTCCACGGGAATAAACGTACTTAGCGCAGGTGAGTTTTAGATGACATCGTTCATCCCCCTGAACCCAACCGTCACCCACCATCGGTCACTACTCTGACAAATGCCGAGGTGAGATTTGTGAGTGTGTGTGTGTGCGTGTGTGTGATCACCGGCGATGACGCCGAGACGTCACCAGCTCACACGCGGACCAATGGAAATCCATACAGTTTTCAGGCTGTGAGTGATTCGATTGGTTGATGCCATGTTTTAGTTGTATTTCTCTTTTTTCTCTTTGTCCTTTTGTTGTTGTCCTTTTTTTCCTTCACATCTCTCATCAAACTCACTCCTCCCTCCCCCCCCCCCCCCCCCCCCCCCCCCCCCCCATTCCCCCTCCATCCCCTCCCATCTCTTTCTCCTCTCCACGGCAGTGTGGGCGTGATGCGGAGAACTTTGATCGCTTTTTCACGCGCCACCCCCCCGAGCTGACCCCCCCAGATCAGGAGCTTATATCCAACCTGGACCAGGAAGAATTCCAAGGCTTCTCATTTGTTAACCCTGAGTACCCTCACACAACTCACTGACCACGCCGCATATTCACCGCGGCTACACACTAGTAATCCCTCTTGAAAACACACATTAAAAACAAAAAACAAAAAAAATTCACCACGATGTCATATCCAGGCCGCAATGGGCAGGGTGAAACGTCAAAAGGAAATAGTTCAACACTTTTGAGAAATACAATTTATTTTCCGAGACTTCGATGAGAAGATCGATATCGATCTCACGTCTGCGTGCAGGGTAAGGAGCCGGAGCCTGGAGGCGATTAGCCTAGCTTAGCATAGAAACTGGAGGCAGGGGGGGGGAAAACGGCTCGAGAGTCTTCACCAAAAACTCTCGTTGTGTGTGTATTAAATAAATGAGATAAAACATCTTTAATTGGTAAACTTTACTTCCAGCAGCTGCATTGTTGAGAAGAGCGAGGCTAACTGTTTCTCTCCCCCCCCCCCTTCCCCGGGCTTCCAGTTGTTATGCTAAGCTAAGATTATTGCCTCCCGGCTCCAGCTTTGTATCTCCGGTCATGAGGTCGGTATCAATCCTCTCATCTAACTCTCTCACACTGACGTAATAAAGCGTATTTCTCCAAATAACGTTCGGAGGTGCTAAAAACGCTACGAATCCGGAGAAACACTCAAGATATTCACGCGTCAAGTTGCCAGTAGGAGACACTGCTTTTCCCCCAGTTTACCGTGGTTTAGCACGGCAGCACTAGCGGCTGCATTTCTGCAGAACTGTCGCTCGCTCCTGAACGCAGCCCGGCCAGCGGGGTTCAGGTCGGGGGTCCGACCTCAGGGCCGTCTCCGTGTCACCATCCCTGTGATTGCATATGGAGTACGACGGACCCGTCAGTAATATTGATGCGCGTACTACGATCGCATATTTGGTAATATACATTACGATGTAAGTGAAAACTGACCAATTGCTTTGCTATGATTTATTTTTTTTGGAGTACCGATCAGTTGACTTTATATTGTATATAAAACCAAACACTTTCTGTCCAGTCAGTGTTGTGACGAGCTTAAATCTTTTTTGCTCATTTTTAACCAGATAGACGTATTTATACATGCAGCCAAGCGAGTCTGCGTCAAGTTAGTGATTTATTTTTTTGTATTTATTTTTTTTGACTGGAATTTTATTACTCAATAATGGGGGAAAAGAAAACATTCACCACATTACACTGTGTTTTAATGACATATCTCTTCGCTTGTATATGACATTTATTGGAAGAATTTCACATCAGACGAGTCTTGTGAAGCTAGTAGTTTGTTAGGATGTCCAAAAGTGCCAAATAAAAATAATTTAAAAAAAATAATAGGGTTCAGAATCGTGAGGAGGTGTCCTCAACAACTGTGATGAAGGGCAGCCATCTTGTGCCATTTTTTGCAGTCCGTGTGTAATTATTAGAATACGCATCGCTTATTTGTCCTTTTTCACGTATTAAAAAAATGAACGAAGAACGCGAAGTTGCGTTTCATTGCGAAGGCAGGCCGTGTTATCTTTTTGTAACTTTGTGTAACGATGCAGGGTCGTAACAATGTGTCAAATCTGGTTCTTTTGAGCTCGTATAAATAAATAAATAAAATTTTAAAAAAGGGAGGCGGCACCGTGTTTTGACGTCACAGGTTTTTTTTTTTTTTTAAGACGATTTGATTCTGCTTGGTGGAGGAAAATAAAAAAAAGTGAGAGTTTATTGTGATGATGTGTAATTAACAGTGAGATTAGGAGAAAGGATATAGATATATTTGGAGCGCTATATCCAGAGAGAGAGAGGTATTTGGATACATTGTTCTGGATGAGAGAGAGAGATGCTTCTGTGGATTGTGTAACTGTATGACTGGAAAAACTGATAATATACTCACTGGTGCCTACCAGACTACTTCTGCTGTGTCTGCCTTGTTACTGCTGCTACACCCAACAACGGTGACGCTTTTTAATTTGGTTCATCATATCTGGAGGCAGGAGACGGCTGGCTTATTTTAGCATGAGCTGTCTTGTTAGTTTAATTTGTTATAAAAAAAAAAAAGAAGCCTAAAAAAACCCCTCAATTTCTAATTCATCGGACTTCCCTGAAGTTACAGACAAACTGGTCGAGCCTTGATGTGGTTTAGGGCTTTATGGGAAATGGTGTTTGTCAGAGGACGCTGAAATACTAACAATTATAAATAACAATATTTCAAAAAAACTATAAAGTCCTTATCGTAACATAGTTTGACCAGAAATTCTAGTTTACTAAATTTCTGTCTTCTGTTTTCAGCTGCATGTCATGGCCTTCATTCATTGGTTGAGAGAAAGTTACATTTTATATTATTTCAACTGTTAGTGTCTATTTTCCATAACATAAATATGGTATATATGCTGTATATGGAAAATATACACTAACACTTGATATATATATATATATATATACACACACTCACAACTGTTACCAATCACATGATACATTACTTTATAGTGTGTTATCAACCATTCATTTATTGTTTTGTACTGCTTATAAAAGCCACATATGAGGGTTAAAATACGATGTCGTCCACAAAACAAACGCTCAAAATCCGCAGCGTCACACCTGCCTCTTCACAAAAAAACGAGCTGAGTTAGTGGTGAGTTCATGGACCAGTGGTAACGGTGGGAAAGTTTCCCTCATTTCAGCTGGAAGCCCTGTGATGAGACGTAAAGGAGGAGGTAGGAAACTAAATGCTTTGTGTGTGTGTGTGTGACGTGACGTGACGTGTGTGTGTGTGTGTGTGATACATGTTTTCTTGCCTGGGACTCACTGCTTCACCTCACCTGTGTGAAATCGTTCTCCGGTTGTGGTCTGGTCTGCAGCTGAGCTGTTCTATCGGTCCGTGTCTGTTCTCTATCGGTCCGTGTCTGTTCTCTATCGGTCCGTGTCTGTTCTATCGGTCCGTGTCTGTTCTCTATCGGTCCGTGTCTGTTCTCTATCGGTCCGTGTCTGTTCTCTATCGGTCCGTGTCTGTTCTCTATCGGTCCGTGTCTGTTCTCTATCGGTCCGTGTCTGTTCTATCGGTCCGTGTCTGTTCTATCGGTCCGTGTCTGTTCTATCGGTCCGTGTCTGTTCTATCGGTCCGTGTCTGTTCTGTACTGGAACGTGTTTCTCTCTCTGGCTGGAATCTTTCTGCATTTGTGCCGTTTGAAAGTGTTTTTTTTCCATCTTGTGTACTGTTTCTGGGGTTTGTCGGCAGGGTGTGTTTGTTTTTTGTCGACTTGACCCCCCCCCCCCTCACACACACACACACACACACACACACACACACACACTCCCACCCACCACCCCGTCCTGTGTGGAATCAGAGGAGTGTGTTTCTGAGTCTAGACTGGTGGTGTCACCATTTACAGATGATCAGAGGTGTGGACTACAGACGACTGAGACTCGGCAATACCAAAATACACACGACTTCACTTGGACTTCAAGGACACGTTCACAACAAGTCTGTCTCATCAATATGTTGTGTTGTTTTTGTAGTAATAACTCATATTTTATAAATGCTCAGGTAAGGGGGACAAATTCCTCCCATGCAAATCTTCATATTATTATTTTTTTTGTTTAATTTTATTTAATATATTCAAAAAAAGTACAAAGTACATTTAAAGTTGTCTGACAGGGCATTGCCCCGACATCCCACCATATCGATGGCAACATATGATATATTTTTTTGCTTTTCCCCTGAAGGCCTTACTTTAATATGTCGCCAACTATTTCACTTTTTTTTTAGAAATAAAGCTGCTCAAAGAGTCTGAAAGTCTAACGAAGAATATATACAGTATAATACAAGTAGCCACGCCCACTTCCATATGACGCAGCGTTGACTGTGCTGTATGTTATGCTCTGTGTGTGTGTGTGTGTGTGTGTGTGTGTGTGTAGATGAAGGATTAAGTTGTTAAATTTTACCCATAGGGCAGCTAGCTAGTTTTTTGTTGTTTTTTTAAGCTAAAATTCTGGCTAGATCTTACATGTTGCTCATTACCAAAACAATCCTTGACGACAATTTTTTCAGATCCAGAGTCCTTATTATTATATACTTCAGGCGTAGTTGGACAAAAGTGATTATCTGCCAATTTAATGTACATTTTTTAATTTAATGTAAACTCATATGAAACTTTTCTTAAGCTTTTTGCGTGATGGATAAGTCGCATCAGAGGAATTTGGTCCCCTGAAGAGACAGAACAAGACTTTAAATGCACCGTACTGAGTGGTTCCAGACTTTTTTTTATTTTATTAAGATTTAGGAATCCATACACAACATTTAGGACTTTGACTTTGGACTTTAGTCGACTTCATCCCACCTCTGCAGATTATTGTCTTTCTTTCTTCTCCGTCCTCCATCTTTGTGCCTCTATGGGAGAGTTGTTCCTTTTGCTTGTTGTCAACCTTCTTCCTTCTAAAACCTTTTTTTTTAAACGCTGTACAAATTCAATCTCAATTTTCTAAGTTCACGTTCTCTCTCTCTCTTCTCCTTCTTCTTCTCCTTCTCTTCTCTCTTTCGCAGAAATCTCGCCGCGACGTCGGCAACTTCGACAAGGAGTTCACCAAGATGGCGGTGGAGCTGACGCCCACAGACAAGCTCTTCATTATGAATCTGGACCAGAACGAGTTCCAAGGCTTCTCTTACACCAACCCCGAGTTCATCATACAGGTCTGAAAGACTTAGAAACCAGACTTTCACTCTCCGATCCGTTGACCGCCCATCGAGGAACTCATCCAGCGTCGTCATCGCAACCGCCGAGGCCGCCATTCAAATCTCAACCCACACCAGCACCTTAACCGGACAATAATTATTATAAACCCACCACGACGGCTTTTAACTGCTGGTTGGGTCACACTGGGACTGAGTTTGACCAGTAACACACACACACACACACACACACACACATCGCCAAACTCCGGGCTATGTGTAGTATTCACAGGTCCTCGTGGTGAGTGGGTCAATACAGAGTCATATAGTGAGTGTGTAACCGTGTGTGTGTGTGTGTGTGTGTGTTGCGCTCTTTATCGATCGACAACCGTGTGCATTTGTTTACTTGATTCTCTTCGGCCTGTAAACATTGCGTCATGAACATTCCATGATCAATATGTCATATACGCGCGCACACACACACACACAGGCGCACGCACACACACATCTGTGCAGGCTGCGATTTGGAAGGCTTTTTATGAAGCCCTGATTTATGACCTCATGTCTTAAGTTGGTCCTGAACTTAGTCATAAGCACGTCTCGTCTTCCTTTTTGAAATTGATGCAAAAAAAAAAGAAAGAAAGAAGAAATCCACCCCAAAAATGCCTGTTTGGCAGCGATATTTAAAAAAAAATGTCTCGGTCTTCTTCTCTTTGCTTAATCTCTCTCTCCAGTCTTTGTGGTGCAGCTCCTCTATGCATGCCATATCTGTTGGTACAGTAGTTCCCTTAAGATTTGCGTTTGACATCCATGGAGGAAAAAAAAAAAAAAAACACTCTGGTGTCTCGAATTTATCGATGCAAGTTTTTTGAAATAGCCACGCTCTTCTTTTTTTTATTCTTTTTTTTTTTTATTTGCAAACGCTGTGTCTCTAATAATGTCGAAATATGCTGTAAAGAGTTTCACTATCCTTGACAAGAAATATGAGATTCTGTGAAATGAATATCTGAATATATAAATATCTGAATATATATATATATATATATATATATATATATATATATATATATATATATATATATATATATATATATATATTAGTAGATGTAATAATGCTGTATGACTTGTGTTTCAGTGTGTGTAAAGAGGAATGGGGATTTAGAGCTAGGAGTGTGTGTCATGTCATAAAAACATCATCTCACTTTCTCTCTGCCGACACTCAGCTGTCACTTTTAACTTTTTGTTTCCTCATTTTTTGTACATCTTCCTTTGCCCTCCTCTTCCTCCTCTGTCCCCGCCCCCCCCCAACTCATATTCACTTCTACAAACTAAGGAGGAAATAAATGGAAACATGAGATATGTAATACAAGAGGGAGAGGAGGGAGGGGGGGGGAATCAACTGTTTACTATGCAAAAGGATGAAGGAGGAGGAGGAGGAGGAGGGGGAGGGGTTGAAGAGGGCAACTTTTATAAAGCAACCTGGAGAAGTTGTGCTAACGGGACAGTGTACGTGTTGCATGCGCCATGTTTACTTGCGCGTGAGAGACACTTGCAGTGCGACGCCTCCATTAAAGTGAATTATCATTATACCGTTTCAGGGACTGCGGCTCTTGTGTTTTACTCGGCTGCACATAACAGATTACACATCACTATTATTT